>NC_031769.1:3776895-3820131 GCF_001522545.3 Parus major
TAGGGGATGAAAAGGTTTTTCTGGAAGTTTATTGTGGTGTTCTTATTATTGTAGTTTGTCAATAAACTTTGTTTATTCCTTTTAAGTTTTATGCCTGTTTTGCTCTTGTTCTAATCCATATCTCACAGCAAGAAATAAGTAATTTTCTTAGTTATTAGTTTTAAACCACAACAACCTCTGAGATCATGGAATCCTGCCATTCACCCAGAACTTCCAAGTCCACCACTCAACCCTGTCCCCAGGTGCCACATCCACATGGTTTTTTCAATATTTCCATGGACAGTGATTCCACTACTTCCCCAGGCAGTCAGTTCCACTGCCTGACCACATGTTAAGTGCAGATATTTTACTAAATATCCGATCTAAAACTCCCCGTGCGTGACTTAGGGACATTTCCTCTTGTCCTACCTCTTGTTACCTGGGAGAAGAGACCAAACCCCACCTGGCTTCACCTTCCTGTCCCCCTGAGCCTCCTTTTCTCCAGGCTGAGCCCCTTTCCAGCTCCCTCAGCTGCTCCTGCTGCTCCAGACCCTTCCTCAGCTCCTTCTCTGGACACTCTCCAGCCCCTCATTGTGTTTCTTCTTGTGAGGGTCCCAAAACTGACCCTGGGATCTGAGGTGGGTTTAATGTGAGGCCTCACACTGCAGATCAGCACTGTACCCCACTTTTATTTCTCTTGTTGTGTACTGGATGGTTACAAGTCTCTCACTCCACTCTGATGGTTTCAAACCAGCTGAATTCAGGAGTTTTGAATTGCACAGCAAATGAAGTCACCCCTTCAAATTACAAAGCTACTTGGGCTGTTCTCACATCTCCTCTGCTCTTGCAAAAGATTGGTGTTGAGGGTCAGGAGTTTGTTAATTTTTTGATAATTAACTGGCACAGGCCAGTGCTTGCTGGAGGTTTTGCTTCAAGTAAAGGATTTGTCTTGCTCCAAGAAAATGGGAGGGATGAGTAAAGGTGTTTCTATGCCAAGGAGAGCTCCAGCTGCCTGGCAGAATGTCACAGCTCACCCTGGCTGAGTGGAAAACAAGGAAATGGGGCTTTTTTTTTCATTCCCAGCCCTTTCTTCTCTCCTTTAAAGTCTCCTCTTGCTTTGAAGTATTGTTTAAAATACAAGAACCAGAACACCACTTATTTTCTCCACCTCCAAAGGAAGTTTAAGATAACGAGACAACAAGGCTTTAAATGTCAAAAAACTCTTCTCTCCTGAGCAGGCAGCCAGCAAATCCCTGTGGCTGCTGCAAGCTCACACTGCCAACTCCTGAGCTCTGGGAACTTGGGCACTTCACCAGGACTGCTCACCTGGACAAGATGTTAATTATTTATAAACAGCTTTGTGAGCATTCCCTGCTGGGTTTATCACAGAACCAGGAGAAATGGGAAGCTTTGGGGATGCACAAGGACCAGTAAATGCTCTGGGTGTCTCAGGGTAGTGGCTGAATCACCAGGAGCATGAGAGTTACTGACTCAAAATATCCTGGAGCTGAAGGGCTCAGAGACATTTTCCCCAAACCATTTGGCTTCCATGTCCTCCTGGAAGGATTTCCACCCCATTTCTTCACCTGCAAGTTTGGGTTTTAAGGCTTCTTGGCAGGAATCCAAAGTGTTTTCTGGCTTTGTTGGCTAAAACTCACCCTTAAACATAAGATCAGCTGGACTTTGAAGGACAAAGATGGTTTTCCATATCATTTAAAAAATAAATCTGTGAACTACAATCTAGGCCTTTGAGGAAGTCATGAAAACTGATGAAAGGCCAGCTTGTTTTATTTTCTCCACCAGCTTGCTGGTTCTCTGTAGATAGATAAAACCACTTTAAATTGTAAGTGTTTCTACCCTCTAAAAATGAATTTTACTTTCCTTATTCAGTCTTGGAGACTTCATGCATAGAAATCCTGACCATCCTTTCTCAAGTGGAGGAGAGTGAGTCTTGAGGAGGGGATCAGGGAGGTAAACCAAACAGGGGATGAAAGAAGAAGCAATAATTGCCCTGCACCAGAGAAATCTTGTCTTTTTAGCACAAATTAAAGGCTGAGCACTTTAATTCAGAGTTACCTGTTCCTTGGTCCAAAGAACTCAGTGGTGCTCCTCTCCCAGGGTGCATTTTTACTACGTGGAGGATGTACCTAAGGAGTAAAGCAAGGAGGAAGGAAATGTTCTCTACACTAGAAGGCAAAGCAGGAGAAAGATCAGCAGAGCAGCCAGGTGAAGGCTCTCGGTCAGGAATGAGAATGGGACACAATGATTCTCATATCTGGAGATATTGATTACATTATATTATATTGATTATATGATTATGATTGGATTTATTGCTAAGACAGCACCTAAGTACTGTCAGTGCAGAATTTAAAGAGCTACCCTATCATCTCCATAGTTTAGATTATAGATTATTTTATTTTAAATAGATTATTACAGATTAAAGTTGGGTTGTGGTTCCTCCTGTTGAGTCACAAGTTTTTGTGACACTCCTTTACTGTCTAAATTTTAGAGAAGTCTAAGCTGCTTGGTCTCAGATTTGGTCAAAAATCTGTGTTTAAAGGGTTGTAATATTAGAGGGTTTGGCCAGAAACACACAGGTTTGGTTACACTCTGTGATCTTGCAGAGCTCACAGTTATAAAACAATGGAAAAAAGAAAACATATGGAGCTGCTTTAGGATTTTATCTCTGTATTTGACCCAATTTTAGTGCCTTTTATCACCCATCCAAAAACAAGTGTTCCTTGCCTTGGAGCTGGACATACTCTGCAGGGATGCCAGGGTGGGATCCACCCAGAGGCAGCCTGGACACACCAGTTTGCCCAGTTGGCCCAGTGTCCAGCAGCATTTTATCCCCTTTTTCAGCAAAGTCAATTGCAAACACCTCAGCTCCCCCCATCCCTGGAATGCATCATTTACAGGATCATCCAGACAGCTCCTTCTGCAACACCCACTTGTGCTCATAGAACCATGGAAAGGCTTGGGACCTTAAAAATCACCTCATCCCACCCCTGTGCCATGGCAGGGACACCTCCCACCATCCCAGGGTGCTCCAAACCCCGTCCAGCCTGGCCTTGGACGCTTGTGGCGATCCAGGAGCAGCCACAGTTTCTCTGGGCACCCTGTGCTGGGGCCTCACTTCCCTCACAGGGAAGAATTTAATGCTTATATCCAATCTAAACCTGCTGTGTTTCAGTTTCAAGCCAAAGCGTTGTTATCTCAGCATAAAGCACATTTCCCGTGGGAGAGTGTGGAGAGGGAGGTGAGGGGTGTGTGGGGGATGCACACAGAGACTCAGCTCTGTTCCAGGGCTGGCACTCAGGAATTTAAAATTGAGTTTAATGTTAAAACTCACACATTTATTTATCAGCAGCTCTCCCACAGCTGTTCACAGCTCCCAGGGCTGTGTGCACCAGGGCACCCCAGGCTCCCCCCAGAGCCAGCACCCTGTGCCACAGCACAACACCTCCCAGGCCTCCTGGAGAGCAAATTCACGCGTGTCTCCTGCCTTTGGTCTCCTCTGACACATCCCAGACAGGAGAGGGGTTGGGAAGAGGCAGGAGAAGAGGGGAGGCAGTGGCAGATCAGGATTTGTATGGCAATATCTGCACATCCTGCAGATCCAGAACCCAGCCTGCAGAAAGCAGCTCAGGGTGATCCACCCCAGCCTAAGGCAGATGTCTCAGTGCAGAGGATTCACACCTGCCACTGTCAGACACAGAATTATTTACACAGACACCACCCCAGGTGTGGCAGAGGAAGAAGTAACTTTATTCTGTCATTTAGGTATTTATAGATTCTTGACAATGACCAGGGATTGGATAGTCAGGTCACCACCTTCCCAACCACACTGGTCATAAGAATTGTCCATCAAAAGATATATCTTTAATGGAATATATAAACATCTATGTTTATAGTTACTTTCTTGGGAAAGTGTTTAGAAACTATGAAAACAATGACAGAAAACTTGATTTTCAGGGTGACACACACCCTTAAAATTCCTCCACTGAATATACACTTCTCTCACTACCAGGGGGCCTGGCTGTGCTGCAGGGATTTTTGAAAGCAAGGGAAACTGAGGCACCAGCACAGGACAGGCTCATGCCCAGAACTCCACTTTAGTTCTCTGGACTGGGAAAACACCTGCCAGTCCTAGGGACACATGTTTGGAGCCTTTCAGTGGGATGTGGGGGCTGAATGACAGCAGATGACAGGCAGTACTCACTGCCTGGGGAGCCACTGTGTTACTGCAGGTGGATCCTGGCAGGGAGAACCTGTGGGGTTTGCTCTGGAGGAGGGATGAGAGCAGCAGAGGAAGAGCTCTGGACAGCAGCTGCTGTGTTGGAAAGGCCCTGGGAAGGCTGCTCTGCTCTCAGCAGGACTGTGCTGTCTGTCAGCCTTGTGCATGCTATTTAGAATTTGTAGTTGCAGGGTTTTGTGTTGTCTTGTAAAGGGGCGGCTGTTTTGGGGTAGAAAGCTGCAACCACAGTGAAGAGAGCAGGACACAGGGGATGAAGGGTGGCTGGTGCAGGGCTGACTATCAAGGTTCCTGGAACATCCCAGTTCCCTGCCCACCCCTTTAAACTCTTGGAGCTGTTTGATCAGTCCCACAGCGGTGCCAGCATTGGTAGGGCAAGGAGGGGTTTCTGATTTGGGGGCATCACAGCCATAACCCCTCCTCTCCCTCCTGACACAGCAGGATGGAGTGACCAGGAGATCTCCCCAACAAAACAAAACCAACTTCAGGTTCAAACAGCCCATTGATTGTAGGAAGCAGATAAGTCACTGGAATCTGTCCAGGCTCGAAATCAACACTGGGGCCATTTGTGCTTACACCAGTTTTTTATTTTGAGCTCTTATCAGATGAATATGATGGATATAGAGGCAGCCACAGACACTGCAGTTCTTTTTCTTGTGGCAGGAGGGGAAACTCTGGGCTTGGGCTGCACAATGAAGCTGTGAGAGATGATTCCAAAGAAAAACTTTCCTTGCTAATCAGATGCTCAAAAGCAATTAAAGTAAAGCGGGAGGTTGAAATAACAGAAAATTAGTTGTAATTTAAAACACTTTATTCTTTTGTATCACATTTGCCTTTCTGTGAGAGCTGTTTCCTAAATTAACAAGAACAATCCATAGTGTAACAAGGCAGTGAAAGGGTTCCTCAGCCTCTGCTGGCACCTCTCATGTTTGCAAGTCTCAGGAACAATCACAGGCTCACCTGAACAAATATCTGGGCTCCCTGCTGCCTATCTCCCCACACCCAGTTGTCCATCCCTCCTGCATTGTGTGTACCCAGCACAACCTCTTGCTCTGAAGCCTCCTGATGTGATTAACTGTGGCATCTTTAACAAAACCTGCGGCAATATTTCCTTCTAAAGCAGAGCGAAGATTTCACTTACCCATCCTCCTTCAATTTGCCAAATTTCATTTTTCTTCCACTGTATAATTAATCAGGCACTGGTGCATATGACAGCTTGGCTTAAATTTAGTTCTCACTTCCCCTATGTAGCCTTGTCAGATGCAGATGGCTGGTCAAACATGGGCTGGGTTTGTCTGAGAAGGCGACACAGAAATCACCAGCCTGGGTCAGATCTTTTCTCCACCAATTCCAACATCCTGTCTCCAATGGCAACCAGCTCCAGGCACTCCAGAGAGCAAGAGGTGCTCAGGTGCTGGAGGAGAAGGAGGCACCAACACCCAACCTGCCCAAAGGTGTTCCTGAGCTGGGAGCTCCTCTGCCATCAGGGAGGACCCATTCCCACATCCCTCCTGCAGCCTGGGTAGCTGCTGGTCCTTGTGCTCACTGAGTGCCCATGGGACAGCCCAAGCCACTCAGAACTTGTGCAAGCAGGTGAAAAAGAAAGGTGTGTGCAAAGCCTGCTGGCTGCTCAAGGGTTTAGACCTGTGGAAATGTCAGGGGGAAAAATGGGACGGATTATTTTCTGCAAAGTGCAGAACTCCAGGCACGGTAAGGCAGAATGTGAGATTATTTCAGTCCTGTGCTGATCTCTACACCTGGGAAAGGCAGCACAGAACTTGCAGGTGTGCAGGGCTGTGAGATTTATTTTTTACCCTTTCTCCATGTAGGGTATCTTTCCTAGTTTCATTCATTTCACCTTCCCACCAAACACCAAACACCTGCAAGCTGGTTATAGGCACCACTGCAATAACTTGTTTCTACACCTTGATCCCTTCCCAACTCTGTGCACATCTGTTCTTCCAGCTTGTTATTCACACAGATGGAACCTATGTTTTACCTTTTGCTGATCTGATGTGAAGAATGATTTCCCAAAAGAGGACAGGGCTTGGACCTGCCATGCCAGCACCTCTGCATTTCCCGGAATCACTGTTCATATCAGGACATCATGATGCAGTACAGAGAGGATTTGGAAGGTGAAAGTCTTGGGGGATTAGGGTGTTTTATGAGGAAAGGAGCTTGGGGGTGAGATCCTGGTCTGGGAAGACACTGGGAAATAATTCTCATTTAAGTAAGAGAAAACAAAAGCAAGTTTATAATATATATTTGGAAAACAGAGACAGAAATGGAGAAACAGAGAGAGGATGTCAGCAAAACACATTCATACATTTATACATACCTAAATGCAAGAGACTTTATTAGACCAAAAGTAAAGCATTACCTCAAAAAAAAAAAAAAAATCAAAATCAAAAACCCAAACAGCAAAGAAACCCCACAAAACCCCTACAATATAACAAAGCAATTTGTCCCAAGTATGAGGTTTTCTAAGTGGGAGAAGCAGGCAGGGCTTTCACTGGCATCTAGTGGTGCAGTGCAGAGGCAGCCGATGGCACAGCTTCACTTCCAAAGTGGATTTTCCTGGGATGGTGGAGACTCTTCAGGCTGGGTCATCACCACTCCCAATCTGGGTTTACAAAGAGGTTTATTTTTGGACACAGCCTAACTCTGTCAAGCTGTCACAGCTTTGTCTGTGAAACACTTTGTGCATGAACATAAAACGTGTGCAGTTTATATTTCACCACAAGAGCAAAACCTTGGGATCATACCAAGGAATATTTGATCTCTCTTTCCTTGGATTTTGGGACTTTGCATGAGTCTGAGGGGACATCAGGCAGATCTGGTCTGTTTGGAGGAGAGGCTGAGCTGGGGCTGGGAAAATGCAGATGTCAGTGGAGAGAAACAGGAGCTCTGAGGGTACAAGTCCTCTGTCCTACTGGAGGTGTCCACTTGGAATAATGTAAATTGTAAATGTAAACAGTGGACGAATGGACACTGACTCAGCTGGGATGGCACAATCCCTTCCTCCAGAACCTTCTGGAAGCAAAGGAGTCACACAAACAGCCTCCACCCCTCCAGCTGCTCCAGGTGAGCCCCTGTCCCAGCTCTCCACCTCCATGGTGCCACACACCCCCATGGGGCTGCTGGATGGAGCTGCTGCCTGGCCCCAGGCAGGATTTGTGGGAAGGTATTATGGAAAAAGAAAGGATGGAAAGGGGAAATGTTCCCCAAGGAACCCTGAACATGGCCTGGGGTCTACTGTGGCCCTTCCCTGTGGTCTCTCCTGCCTGTCCAGGGCCTCCTGTGGGACTTTTGTGCATCAAAGCTGAACAATTTGAGTGTGGCAAACTGAATGAGGGCTGTGTGTCCTGTGCTGTTCATGTCCTGCCACAGAGGTGAATTTGCATGAATTCTCCTTCGCTGGACTGGGGTACAAGCTGCTCCTCAAACTGGTGCTGCTGCCTCACGCTGCTGGTTTGTACTGGGGTAGGAAATACATCAGCAGACTTTAGCCCAGGTAGAAACAGTGTGTAGAGTGAATCTGAGTTCCAGAGGACCTGTGTGATCCAAGCCAGGTGCCTCACCATCTCCTGCCTCAGTTTCCCACGTTAAAGAGGAGAGGAACAGCATGTTTGGGGCCTTGAATCATATTTAGGAGAGATTTGGAGGTGCTGGTGCACGAGAAATGAATGTTATTGCCCAGCCTCAGAGACCTGGGACAGCTCCTAATCTCTGTCCCAGGGAAGAGTTGTACTGCAGCAGCTTTTCTTCATTCCCATGATCCTAAAACCTTCCCAGGGAAGCATCCTGGGCTAGAGCTTCCTGCTGAACCTCCAAGCCTCACTGTGCAGGGCATCCCCAAGATGGTCTGGGTGCTTTCCACGGGGTCCTGCTGAGGCTGAGTCTCTCCCAGGCAGTGCTCATCCCACTGCTAAACCAGCTCCACACCCCTCTGTGTCCCCCCTTGTCAAATCCCCCGAGTCACCGAGGATCAAGGGCATCCTTTGCTGGTAGATGGGCACAAGCCCTGCCCGCTCTGCCCAGGGGGACTGCAAACTGCTGCAGGCACAGGAAAACTCACTGGAATAATGCATCCTTCCTCTCTGCATGCAGAAACACTCCCTGGAATTGCATCTTCCCTCTCCTGAAACTTCCTGGAACCTGGGAGGGAAGGAGGATGCTTGCAGTGCCACAGGATGTTTTCCTTCCCAGACCAACAAAAATTAAGGGAACACGCTCCGCTGGGACAAGAGGGAAATGTCCCGAAACCAGGACAAGGGAGGGCAGGATGGGGACCAGGGATGCGGGGAGAGGGAACCACAATTCCCAGAAAGCAGAGCCAGCCGGGGACCCCCGCAGCTTTCCCCCAAGGCAGCGGAGCAGAAGAAGGACAGCTCGGGGAGAAATCCCCTCCGCTCCCTCCGGCATCTCCCGCACACCTTGGCGGAGCCTGAGCATCCCTCGGGGCGCTGCCAGCCCGGAGCTTCTGAGCCTTGGGGCAGCAGCCAAAACCGCGACCCCGGGGCCACAAAAGGGCACAGCTGCCCCCGGGGACCCCGCTCTGCCCTTCCCTCAAAGCCTGAGACCCCGGCATCGCCGAGCTCCAAGGAAAGGGTGGATTGGGATGCGGAGGATCTGGAGAATAGAAAGAAGGAAAAAAACCCAAATAAAATTTGTTTTATTTATATTTATTTATAAGAAGGCAGGAATTCCTTCTTTAGCGTTGGTATGAAGGATTTGTTGGGTTTTGCCAGAATTCCTGCCAATTGAATGGCTGTTGCCAGTGAGAGGTTTCTCTAAGGGACAAGTGAGAGCATCCCTGGTGAGAGGACAGGCCATGGACACCAGTGACCCACTGCAGCCCCCCATGTGCCCCCAGCATCAGCCATACCCCAGGAGGATCCTTGGTGCCCAGGATAAATCCACTACCCATTCAGCATTAATGGCTTTCCTTAATAAACATACAATATTGAACTTTTCTGAGTCCTCTTCCTAGCCTGGCTGCTGCTGGGGCTTTGTCTGCTTTGAGATAAAACCTGTTGTGTTTTCACAGCTACTCCCACATAAATGAAGGAGTTCTGGCCCACCTTGGAGTGTTCCCTCCAACAGCAAGCACTAAACCCTGCTCCTGCTCCAGGTGGGTGTGTTTTATCTCCCCTGGCTCAGTATGACTTTGCAGGTATTTGTGTTTTGGCTGTTATTAATATAATATTCTCCTTCTCCTCCTTCTTTTTCTTCTCCTCCTTCTTCTTCTTCTCCTCCTTCTTCTTCTTCTTCTTCTTCTTCTTCTTATTATTATTATTATTATTATTATTACTATTACTACTACTATTATTACTAATATTATTACTAATATTATTACTACTATTACTACTATTACTATTATTATTACTATTATTACTATTATTACTATTACTATTACTATTATTACTATTACTATTATTATTACTATTATTATTACTATTATTATTACTATTATTTCTTTTATCTTCTTGGTCAAAGGACAGAGGACTATTCTGAATTTACTAGCATGGCAGTAGTAGAGCTGATACCTCAGTGTCATTGCAGCAGCGAATACATCACAGACCCCCCCAAAACTTTGGTAAATCATCCTGTTCCTGCCCTCTCTGCCAGTGTCCAGTTGGGCCTGTGGCTTCAAAGGTCCCAGGTTCAGTGGAGCAGCCAAGGTGTCGATATACTGGACACAGGAGGTGCAGAAGAAATAATAACCTCATCATTTTCCTTTCCTTTTTTCAGTCTGGCAGTTTGAGTGTCCAGAATAGCAGAGAAGCCTTTCCAGGAACGCCAGGGAAGCCTTTCCAGATGAGATGGAGACGGAGCTGTAAGCATTTCATCTACAAGCTGAGGTGTCAGAAGGCTGAGCAGTGCAGAGGAACAGCACCCTGTTCCCACAGCATCCATTCCAGCACTCACTGGTGTGTGTGTCCTGGTGGTTTCTGCATCCCCACAGACAGCCCGTCCCCACTGTGGCTCTGCTGTACCTCAGGCTGTTCCCAAGCCATTGAGAACCTGCCATGAGGGACGTGGTTAAACCCTGGGGGCCACAGACCCGTGTCAGGAGTGCAGGAAATCCTTCAGCAAGAAGGGGAACCTGAGGAGGCACCAGCAGATCCACAGAGGAGCAGAGGAGCTCCTCCCTTGCGGCGCTTCTCCCGAGGCCACCTTGCTGCCCACCAGAGCTTCCACACAGGGGACAGACCCTTCCCCCTTGGGGATCTGCCTGGCTGCCCAGCAGAGGACTCACACCAGGGTGAGAACTCCCAGGATCTCTCCAAGATCTCCCTCAGCGCCCACATGCACACCCTGGGCCAAGTGTGAGAAGAGCTTTGTGAGGAAGGGCATCCTCACAGCCCACAGGGAGGTGCACAGGTGGGAGAAGCCCTTCAAGTGTCCCCAGTGCAGTGGGTGCTTTGGGCAGAGAGCCACGCTGCTGGCTCACCTGAAGGTGCAGTGCAGGGGCCCTTTGTCTGCATGGGAAGGGATTGAGCACCAAGAGGTGTTCCAGTGTCCACCAAAGGAACCGTGCCAAGCAAAAGGAGCTCCATTTTGGCTTCAGGTCAGAGGAGAGTGTGTTGGAAAGTATGGCCCATGAAGGAGATGTTTCCCAGGGATGTAGAAATCCACTGAACCCAAAGAAATTTCCTTGAAAATCCAGGTGAAGGAGGAACCAGAACCACCCACTGATGGCACAGCAAGCACTGCAGCAGCCTCCCAGAAACTTCAAGTCAAGGAAGAGCCATCAGAAAACCCAGCCTATGGAAAGCTCTTTGATCCAAAATTCCCACTGCCTGTTACAGGGGAGACAGCCTAAAAAAGAAGAAGATGCTGATGGGCAGCACAAATGAGAAGGCCCCATAGCCACTAACCAGGTGTTCCATGTGAAGGAAGAACCAGAAGAAAGCTTTGATTTTGGGGTGCATTCTGGAGAGAAGCCAAACCTCAGTGCTATTACCCAGAGGATCTGGATTAAAGAGGAACCTGGGATGGAGGCCAACCACCAGGAGAGCCAGAGCCCAGAGAGGAAGCAGGAGAAATGCTGCCAGTCCACCGAAGAGGAGGTGCTGGAGAACCATAAGAAATCCATGTCCAGGGACATTCCCTCAGCAAAAGGAGACCCCAGGGGTGAACGGACATTCCCCTGCCCCGAGTGTGGGAAGAGCTTCAACCAGAAGTTGAACCTGATGAGGCACAGGAAGATCCACATGAGCAAGGGGCCCTACAAGTGCACCAAGTGTGGGAAGTGCTTCCCCCATAAGCTCCACCTGATCAAGCACCAGCTGCTGGGGGAGGACCCCACAAGTGTGGGGCCTGTGGGAAGCGCTACCGGCTCAAGAAGTACCTGAGGAGGCACCACAAGATCCACATGAGGGAAGGAACTTCTCCCTGCTCAAAGCCTGGGGAGAACACAAGGGCTGGACCCCGCCACGCTGAACATGGGGCTCTGTGCCCTGTGAAGAGTGAAGGGGAGAGCTGAGCGTGCTCCTGAGGAAAATCCTTTGGGAAATGGGAGGGATGGAGACAAACTCTATGTGTGCAGGATCTGGAGGTGGGCAGGTCAGCCTGAGGGGACAGTGAGGCCAAGGGGACACAGGACAGCTGAAAACCAGTGGTGTACCCCTTTTCTGAGTACAAACCTCAGGGTATCACTTGCTCACAGCTGTGGGATGGGGTTGGAGGTGGAGGGATTAGAGCATCCTTTGTGATGGTGTAATGTACCAAAGTCATGGAAACCAAAATTATCTTGTGTGGACAATATCTAACCAGGAGGACCAGGCAAAGGTTATATTTGTTACATCACTGTGTTTCTGAGAAAGATGAAGGGAACTCTCCCCTCTAGGCAAGGGTTTAAACCCAGTCTCCTCCCTCATGTGTCTCAGATGCACACCTTGATCCTACTGAGTTGATGGACCCATCTCAAGTGAGTGACAGAGATTTGGGAGAAATTACTGCCAGCCACATGAGGGTTTTAAGCCTTGAATCCCCCAAACCAGGCTCCCAGAGTGGTTTAATCCAAGTCCCTAAAAGTGAGTTATGCATAACCAATGACTGTTATCCCAAAGCTAGCCCAGAGGCCAGTGGATCATGTCCTGGTTTGTAAATCAGAGTGGCTTTCCTTAGCATCAGGTTTCACATCCCAGATGAGCAGGGTCACCACAAGTCCCAGAGGCATCAGGGACTTCAGCAGCTGGAGTAACTTGAGCTGGCTCAGCACCTGCTTCCCTCCTGTCACTGTGATGCTCTTGGTGGGACATAAACTCCATTGGGCATTCAAGTTTATGGATTTAGGGAATTCAAACTGAGCAGAAGGAACAGGTGGGAAACTCTTTAGACTTTGTGGACTAGAGAACTGGAAATTATTTCCCTGTAAGGATGTGTTCCCTTCCTCTCCTCGGTGTCAAGGGGACTGTGCAGCTAACCAAAAACATGGACAATTTAGCAGCTGTTATCACTCACTGCTGTTGGTTTGTTTGAGTGTTCCCTGTCCAGGTGAATCTCTGTGACTTGAACGTCCCTGGTGAAGTGGAGATGTGGATAGAACCCACAATTCCCCAGTATTTCCTTCCAGCACATCTGTGTGGACACCTGGCCAAGCAAAAACACACTTTGGGGTTCCTGATGTTGCTTGCACACCACTGTTCTGTGTTTGACTTTGTCATGATGGCTCAAGCACGATACTGAATGCAGCTGCCAAACACTAAAACCAGAATAATTTTGGTGTTTGGAGTCCCTCACCCTTTAATATGCTCAGGGCATGATTTCAAACAGCAAAGCAAGCTCTGACAGACTCAGAAGGAGCCTCAGTCCCCTCACCTGTGAACTGTGGATAAAATTGTTCATGTTCATATTCCCTCAAATCCCTCTGCTCTGGTAGAAATTCACTTTGGGACAGAAAAGGCAAATATATGGGTGAAAACAACAGTTTAGGATGTTCCAGGGAAATCTAAGGATCACCCTTGTTAGAAAAATGGGTCTGAGCCCTGTGGTGGGCAGAAACCACTCTGCAGGACTGGGAATCTCTCCCTTGGGAACAATGTGGCTGAGACAAGCTGGACAGAACAGAACAGCCTCTGTTGGAGTTGCTGAGGGACAGGGGTGCAGCAGAGCCTGTCAGTGGGGACAAAATGATGGATGCCATTTATTTCCTTTCCATTAGCCAAGCTGCAGAGACTTTTGCCAGGAGCAGAAATTGCTGTGAGAGGATTTCAGCTGTGTTATTTTTGTCCCTGCATAGACCAGGCAGTGAGTCAATGCCAGCAGCTCTCCTGAACATCACTGGATCTTCCACCCTTCACCATGGTCAATACTACCTTCTGGGGAAAATCAAGGCTGACAGTTTGTAATATCTCCTCAATAAATAAGTATTTAAAGAAAAGAAGGAAAACTGAGCCTCTTTGCTGTGTTTTTTTTGGAGGGGTGTGAGGTTTAGAGAACCACACTGTGTTGTCCCCACACTGCAACAGGTGAGCAGAGCCAGAGCCAGCTGTGCACCAGTGGCAACAAAATGGGTTTAACTGGGGATTATCACAGAGTCACAGAATGGTTTGGGTTGGAAGGGATCTTAAAGATCATCCAGTTCCAACTCCCTGCCCTGGGCAGGGACATCAGGATTGAACAAAGCCAAATCCTCGCAGTAGCAAAACAGCCTTCATCTTTGTCTTGCTAAATCCATTAAAAGGGCTCCCAGATAATAACAAAATGCTTAAAATCCAAATCGTTGCCCCATTTTGCACTGCACAAGTGTAACAGAAACCCACCTTTGTAAGGAGTCCTGAGCAGTCTCTGTCACCAAGGAAAAGGATCCCCACAAGGCCTGGTTTTATAGTGAATTGAATAGGTAAAACTGAAACCAATGGAGTTAAACCTAAGTAAAAGTCAGGCTAATGAAGAGAGATCCAAGATCTGATGACTTTTAAAAAGAAATCTGGTTTTGCAGTGCAGTAAGGCTTGTCTTGAGACGACTAGGTACATTTTTTCCACAGAATTCAGGAGGAATTTGGCCAAGGACCACCCCATTGACAATCTGTGTGTATGACTCCAGCATCAGTTCTGTGTCCAGCGTTCAGCAGGGCCTGTCTGGATGGAGCTGGAGCTGGGGACAGGCTGTGGTGGGCAGTGTGTGAGCAGGAGAGCTCCTCTCATGCTCCAGGGGACACAACTGGTGCTTGGTGTGTCCTGCTGTGGTGGGAACGAGAGGGTCCTTGGCTCCAGAGCAAACATTGCTCCAACAGAAGTGCCTTGGGATGTTTACTTGTCCTTTGAGAACGGGATAGTTCCCATGAGAACTGCTTGGAGAATCCCAGGCTGTGGAGAGTCTGATGTCCCCAGAGACAGGGAGTGAGGGGAGGAAAAAGAGCAGGGTGAAAATTGGGTGAGCAGGGTGAAAACTGGGTGAGCAGGGTGAAAATTGGGTGACCAAGTATCACACACTTCCACACGAGCTCTACCTGCTCAGATTTGACTCTCAGCCTCCATGGAGAATGAATATTTTCCCACCATCACCACCTTGGCTGCTTCTCATCCCATCCAGAGCCAAGGGGAAGCAGCCAGGCAGCACCAGGTTGGACCAGGTGGAGCTCAAGGTGTGCTTGGAGCCACCTCCTCCATCTCCTGATCCAGAGCCCTCCCTTCAGAGGGATTTCTTCTGCTGGAACAAAGCCAAGGTGAGAGATCTCCCTCAGAGCACCAAAGCTTCTGGCTTGTCATCCCCTGCAGATCTCCTGATGAGGCCATAAACAAATCTGTGACCTCAGCCAGCTTTAAGGTCCCTTCCAACGCAATTCCACAATTCTGTGATTTCATCCCCAGGAAATGTCCCTGGTGCAGCAGCACGAGGTCACAGATGTCAGGGGAACTCCCTTCTCCTTTGCCTGAGGCCTCCTTCCTCCTGCCTTCTCCTTCAACAAACCAACTGCTTCAATGTCTCACCTCACAGCTTTAACCAAAAACCTACAGAACCAACCAAAATAAAATGTGAAGACATCCACTGTGACAGGGCATGATCCAGAGTGGAAAAAGGGAAACTGGAGCTGTGTTTCCCAAGATTTCAGATTTCAAATATAATAGCATTTCCTTCCCCTGAGGATACTAAATTCCTCTAAAAGACAGGTATAGTTTTTCAGTCTAATTTTGGAAATTGGGGAAACTAAGGGAAACATTGGATCTCAACAAAATCCCACATGCAGGATATGTCAGAGGCACACCCTCATCCTTCTGTTCCCCCATCCCATTGATCTGTGGACTCATTTAATCTGAATAATGAGATCAGGAGAAATTGGTTTGACTTCTAAGTGACACACATGTGAAATCAGAAAACACAAACTGCACCAAATATGCAGTGCCCAACATGGACTGAACTCCTTTTTTACAGTACTTTTTTTTTTTTAATTAATAATATTTTCTTTAAAAACTTCGAATTCTGAAAGTGTGTCCCCAACATTTTGATCTGCACTGCCAGAGGAAGGTGCTGCTGATAAACAGCCAGGATGAGTGGCTGTGTCTGTGCAGTTCAGCCAGGCCAAGGACACTTCTCCAGCCCTGCATCCATACAGATGAACTTCATTTGGGGTGGCCTCATCCACCTTTGCCATGGAACTCTTCCCTGGCTCAGGCTAAAAGTTTCAGCATGAGAGTTGAGACAATTGTGCTGTGCACAGGAACGTATATTTTTATTTTTTTTTTCAGTCAGGTGGCTTAGGGTTCCCTTCACCCTGAGTCAGCACATGTCCAGCAGCCACCTAATGCTCCAGGAGCTGGCCCAGGCTGGCACAGGATGGTTTTATTGTGGCTTTCTGAGGGCATCAGCAGCTTCCCTGGGAGCTGGGGGTTCACAGGGGGACTCCCAGATACAGGGAGGGAACAGCTTCCCTGGGCTTCACCTCACCCTGCCAGGCAGAGGATGCTGACCTGGGTCTGCCCCTGTCACACCAAATATCCTCTTTCAAGCCCCCTCACTAGATTTCCCTTTTGCAAAGAGTTTTGAGCTCCACAGACAAAAAGGTCACGGAAGAGCAGAGCAGGAGGGCTCATGGAGTGACTCCTGGGGCTGTCCTGGGCAGGGCCAGGAGCTGGACTCGATGGTCCTTGTGGGTTCCCTCCAACCCAGAATATTCCATGAATTCTGGGATTATTTCCTTGCCTAGCTCTGAGGGGCTCAGCCACATCTGTTTTACAATGCAAAGCAGCTCAGTTTAGCTGCCTAAAAATAGCAATTTAAAAAGACAACTATTGGAAACAGAAAGCCATTTCCAGCCTGCTGCAGCATGGGCACTGCAACACCCAGACACCAATTTTGATTTTTTTTGGCCAGATTTCATATGCTGCATCCCCCTCACTTAATTCTCTCCCAGTAGATCTGCTTGATTTTGAACATTCCCTTTGGCAATTCTGTCCTTTTAATTGGCCTTTTTCCCTACATTTGTTTTGCTGGTGATAAATTCATCAGCCCTAAACAGGCAGAGTGATAACAAACCCTGATGAGATGAACATACACACAAAAAGCAGGGAATCAATGCATTCACTGGGAAAACAGGCCGTGGTGGAGGACTGCTGCTTCCTGGAAGCTTTGTAGCCTTTTTTGTTTTGTGCAAGATGTTCTTGCTCCAGTAATCTTCACACAGCTCTCTCTGCCCTATTTCTGCAAGCTACAGACACAGCGAGGCTGGCTCAGCCCTGCTGCCCAGTCCCCCCCTCCTCGCCTCTGGCTCAGGGATTTTCTTTCAGGAATGAAATGACAGTGAGAAATAAATTACCCAGCACCTCTTTTCTCACTGATTTCTTTTGCCCACGTTGTGTCTTGCTAATAACCCCTCTGCACACAAACAAACCAGAGCCAGGATGGTGGAGAGGCAGCCACGGACACCAAACCTCAAACCCCAAACTCCTGCCCTGATGAGGTGACGGCTTTTCCAGCCAGGGGATTGTGAGTGATGAGTACCAGACCGTGTTCCTGGAGCAGGGATAGGAGGAGAAAAGGCTTTGCCTCAGCATCTTCCAAATGAGACCCTGGAGGGCAATTAGAGAGCGAGCACAGCCTGGCTGGACACAGCTCTGGAAGACAGAAGTGGCTCCGTGTTGATGGGATGTGCTGGGGCTTTCTGGAAAGGTTTGTCATCTCTGGGGTGAATGGAGATAAATTCCCATAACAAAGCCTCTCACCTGCAGATCTTCCCAGGGTCAAGTGAGAAAATTAAGAAAGTTTGGAACAGATGTGTTTTTCCCTCCCTCAGTGGTTGCAGGTTTTTTTGGGAGTGTCTTGTGCAGGGATAGGAGTTGGACTCAATGATCTTTGTGGGTCTCTTCCAGCTCAGGTTATTTTGTGAGTCTGAGATACTTTATCTCACCTGAGCTCCTGATGTAAACACCTGAGCTGGCCACCCCTTATTCAAAACCAAAGGAAAGATACAAAGAGATGGGGAAAGTGATTTTTCTGCTCCATTTAAATTATGACTCTGGGATCAGACTCCAGGACTCCTTCTGGCTGTGTCTCCATGAGCAGCAGAGGGGAGCCAGGCTTGGACTGAGACATCCCCATCACTCCATGGTGATTTTAGCCTACAGAATCCAATCTATTCGGGAAGAACATCCAGGAGTTTTTAGTTATGAGACAATTGGTGCACGGGGTCAGCACTGCAGATGCCTCTGGTGCAAAAACCCCCTCTGGCAGTGCTGGCTGTGCCAGTGGAGCTCTGCAGGCTCTCTGAGGGAGGGTGCTGCTGCAGGCAGGAGGGTGGAAAGGCTGGTATAACCCACAGAATTTCCCAGATATATTTTTTATGACTTTGTTTTCATTAACTGCTAGGCAGAAGGTAGCTGAGCAGGTCATGGAGTAACTAGCAGAAGTGAAATATTAATATATGATCCAGTGTTTTTTTGCTGCTCACAGAACAAAATTAATTGCATTTTGTACTTATCCTTCATTCTAACTTCACACCCCAGCATGCATTTGCTGCATAGGATCCTCCAGCTACAAGACTCACTCCTCCCCCTAGATTTTTCCTGTATGTGCATTGATTTGAAGGTAATTTGCCTCTATTTTTCCAATAAAAAGCTGTACCTAGAAAGGTGTGCATCGGTGCTGTCAGATTCAAGTCATCCTGAATGGGATTAGGGTGGAGGAAGTGAGAGCTGGGGATGGAATCATCCATTTGGGACCAGGAAAACACCATCATCATCTCAGTTCAGCTGAGGGGTGGCTGTGAGGCTGAGGGTTTGCTACAGGAGTCACTGAGAAGGAACTGAACTTTCCAAGTCTCCCTATAAACATCTGGAAAAGCACACTCAGAGTCCTCACTCATGCTGGTGTAAATAATTCTGGAAAAATCTGTCACAAACAGAGGCACCTGGGATACTCCTTTGGGAACATCTCTGAGCCAGAGATCCCTTGGTCACCCAGTGGGATGTTTCAAGGCCAGGCTGGATGGGTTTTGGGGCAACCTGGTTTAGCTGGAGGTGTCCCTGGACATGGAAGGGGATGGGAACTGGATGAGTTTTCAGGTCTCTTCCAACCCAAACCCTTCCATGGCTCTGTGATTGTTTCCTTAACTGTTTTCCAAGCAGCTCTCCACTGAGCAGGAGAATTTCTGGATTCTCCAACCTCCATCAATCCCCATTTCCATTTGCTGGTCGAGACAGCAGCTCTGCCCCTTCTCCCCCACAGAGGACATTTTTTATTCAGAACAAAAATATTACATTGCCGTGTTTATTTAATCAAGTCAAAATTCATAGGCAGCATCTGTGCAGAAGATAAAATGTTTTGGGACAGTTTAGTCCTTTTCTTATCTGAGTGATTAGGGTTATGTAAAGTCTTTGCTCTCAAACACAGAGATGGAGTTTCATAAGCAATGGACCAAAATAGTGCCAAGTGTCCAACCACCTCCCCTCGATCCCACAGGATTAGTACAATTAATCTGTGGGCATTAGTGACCAGCAGGGGTTTGCTGGGGGATATAATATATATTTATTATTTCATATCAGATTTCCCCCAAGAGCAGAAAATTCAGCTGTGGGCTTTGCTCTTCATTGTTATATTTTTTTGCAAATGGCTCTGTGGGACTTGAAAAATTACTGAGGGGCTTCTGCTCAGAGGAAAATAAAGCTCAGGGATATTGCATTAAGGTGGGAGGTGATTCTCCATCTTTACTTCACTCTCATGAGACCCCACCCATAGAGCTGTGCCTTGATTTGGGGTCTCCAGCATAAAGCAGGACATGGATCTGCTGGAGCCGTAAAGATGTTCCAAGGAACCCCTCTGCTCTGGGGACAGGCTGGGAGAGCTGGGGGTGCACACCTGGAGAAGGGAAGGCTCCAGGAAGATCTTGGAGCCCCTTCCAGGGCCTGATGGAGCTCCAGGAGAGCTGGAGAGGGACTGGGGACAGGGATGTGCAGTGATCGGACAAGGGCCTGACCAGAACACGGCCACCAGAAAATGCAAAGCAGAAGAAGAACAGCCCAAACACAAAGTGATCTTCCTTTCCCTTTCCCTTTCCCTTTCCCTTTCCCTTTCCCTTTCCCTTTCCCTTTCCCTTTCCCTTTCCCTTTCCCTTCCCTTTCCCTTTCCCTTCCTTTCCTTTCCTCCTATTTTATTTATTTTATTATTTAATTTTATTAATTATTCACCACTTTCTTTATTAGAAGGGAAAATGAACTTCTCTATTTTACTCCTCCTCCTCAGACACTTCCTAAAAGTGGGGGGAGATCCTAAACTGTCTGAATCCACAGCTGATCCAAGTGATGACAAAAAAGACATTGAGGGGCTGGACATTGGTGTCCAGAGAAGGGAACAGAGCTGGGGAAGGGTCTGGAGCAGCTGAGGGAGCTGGAAAGGAGCTCAGTCTGGAGAAAAGGAGGCTCAGGGGGCTCTTCTGGCTCTGCACAACTCCCTGACAGGAGGGGTCAGCCGGGGGGGTGGATGAATATCTTGTCCCAGGTAATGGGATAGGATTAAAGGAAACAGCCTCAAGCTGAGACAGGAGAGGTTTAGATTGGATATTATAAACAATTTCCCCACCAAAAGTTCAGTGGTGGGTTTGGCAGTGCCAGGTTAACAGTTGCACCTGATCATCTATTGCTTTTTTTTCCAGCCTAAGGCATTCTATAGTAACTTAGGAAAAACCAGTGGGGTTTGCCAGCACTTTTCATTTTTCTGAGCTTTATGATCTGAATGGGCAATGTTGTCCTGTCCCCATGCAGGGAGATGGCTGCAGATTACAGGTGACACATGATCAGCCCGGATGGGAACATGGAAATGAGGGTGGCAGAGCCCTGGGGAGTGAGACTGGGGCTCAGCAGCCCCTGCTTATAAATACTAAACTCTGCCTGTGTGGCACAGAGGGTGAATTGCAGGTCACAGCAAAGATAGGAATCAAAAAGGTTTAAGCTGAGCTCCCAAAGTGCATCTGTTGGAGCCATCTTTGTTAGGACAAGCCTGTCACCTTCAGCAGTTTTTCTTTTTTATCAGGGTGATTTTTGCAGCACACCAGGGAGGTAAGGTTCACGTGGTTCACTTCAGACTCCTTTCCACAGCATCCCATTCCAGCAGCAGGGCAAAACCAGAGGTTTTTTGGTGACACCTGTTTGCAAAGCTGGAGATTGAGGCAAACTGTGTCCCAGACTCTGCTGATCACAGAGGTTGCACTGCAACCATCCACTTTTGGGATGGTTGGACAGGGCTTGGGGCACCCTGGTCCAGTGGGAAGTGTCCCTGCCCATGGCAGGGGGTCAGAACAAGATGGTTTTAATCTCCCTTCCAACTTGAACCATTCCATGATCCATTCCAGGCACAGCTCTGTGCACTCCCCTGAGGATGAGTTACCACAAGCTACATTTCTAAGTCTCTCACAGGTTTGTTGTCCCACCTGCATTAAAATCCAACCTGCAACAGCATTTTCAGCCACTGAATTAACACAGAGCATTAGAACCAGACAGTGCTGGAGGTTTAGGGCTGCAGCACAACCAAAACACCCAGGAGAGTTAAAAATAAACGATTTCAGTGCCTGAACACCATCTTTCCTCTCGTTATTTTCTGCCTGACAGCCCCCTCTTCTGGGAAGCAGGTTCTGTGCTGGCTGAAGGGCTCTCCCTGCTCAGCTCCCATCGGTGCTGAGCAGCAGCAGGGCAAGGGCAGAGCCTCCCAGGGTGTTTAGGCACTGAAATCGTTTCCTGCCGTTTCCTGCAGCTGCCTTTGGAGGAGGTTGGAGGTTTCTGCATGACCGAGTGCTGGCCAGTCACAGCACCCAGTTATGGGGTACCCTCAAGGGGTGGGGGCAGCACTGGCACTGGTAAAGCCTGGCAAACTGCTGTTTGGGGGTGCTGGAGTTAAATCTGCACTGTCCTGGCATGGACTGCCCTAAATGTATGTCCTCAGGTGTGTCCCAGCTCTTTCATTTGTTTGAAACACAGGTGAGCCATCAATTTTCTGGAAATCGTGTGTTTCAGAACACTTGTGTCCAGCTGGGGACATCTCACAGGCTGTGGGCTGAGAAGGGGGTGAGCAGCTCAGCTGCCCAGGGATGCTGGGCAGGGCTGGGGCAGCACCTCAGCATCCCTCTCACAGGGGTCCAGGTCCCACCTCCTCCAAAATCCTCATCCTTTGCCCTCTGCAACAGCAGGAGCTCCTCACTTGTGCCTGGCATTGATCTAGTTCCCACTTGAACAAATTAAACATTGTGCAGCTGGCTCAAGAAATTGTTTTATATTTTAAATGACAAGATTTTTAACTACAAACCACACACAGGGCTTACCTGCCTCCTGGGCTAAAACTCCCCTTTGAAGCCCAAGCAGTGAAGTCATGACAATTTGCTGTCTAATTAGCTCCCTTGTAATGGTTTCCCACTCCAATGGGAATGAAATTTCCCAGTCACTGCCAAGTTTTCTGTGTTTTTCCTTGATGGATCTAGCCCTGCTGCACCTGCTGGGATGTTGAATTACCTTTATGAAGCATGGACAGCAGCAGGGGCTGGGGGATAGATGGAGCTGACCTGAGTCTTCAGCCACAGCTGAGAAGGTGGACAGAGGGAGTGTCTGGCAGTGAGCAGGTCTGACACCTGCCTGGAGGCAGAAAGGTCCCTCAAGGCAGCTCAAAACCCACATCATTTCAGGGACTCCTCAAAGGCAGAGACACCCCAAAGTACTGATGGCTTTGGAGAGCCCTTCCTGCCCTTCTCCAGTGCCCCTGGTCCATCTGCTTCTGGGGAAGTTTAGCTAAAACTGAAGGAAATTACTCAGAAACATTCCCTAATTGCTGTTTGCCTGCCAGGCTGAAGAAGGCATCAGCTGCCAGCACAGAGAAAACTTCCAGTCACATGAATCCCACTGATGGTTTCAAGCGTCCTCTTCTGCATCTTTGTTTTTTTAAAGCCTTTCCTTGCTGAGTGTCAGACCTGCTGATGCCAGGGGCTAACACAGCTAATGCTTCCCAGAGAGGATCTGTGAATCTGCAGCTGATAGAGCCAGATCCCAGTTTGGGATGCAGAAAGGTCGGGATCAGTCCTCAGATTCTGTTACCAGGGTCTGACAGGTGGGGCAAGCAGGTAAATTAGAGGTAAAACTTGGGCTGCATCAAAGGCAAGGCAAGGAGGGGAATTCTTCCTCTCTACTCTGTCCTTGTGAGACTCCACCTGCAGTGCTGTGTCCAGCTCTGGGGCTCCCAACGTGGGAAGGACGTGGAGCAGCTGGAGTGAGTCTAGAGGAGGCCACAAAGATGCTCTGAGGGCTGGAGCCCCTTTAGTATGGAGAAAAGCTGGAAGAGCTGCAGGTGCTCACCTGAAGAAAAGGCTCTGGGGAGACCTAAGAGCCCCTTCCAGTGCCTAAAGGGGCTCCAGGAGAGCTGGAAAGGGACTTGGGACAAGAACCTCAAGAGACAGGACAAGGGGGAATGGCTGAGAGTGCAGGTTTAGATGAGGTGGTAGGAGGAAATTCTTCCCTGAGGGTGCTGAGGCCCTGGCACAGGGTGCCCAGAGCAGCTGTCCCTGGATCCCTGAAGTGTCCAGGGCCAGGTTGGGCAGGGCTTGGAGCAGCCTGGGATAGTGAGAGGTGCCCTGCCAATGGCAGAAGGTTGGAGCTGCGTGATCTTTAATATCTCTTCACACCCCAACCATCCCAGGATTCCTGTTTTCTACTCCTCTTTAAATGAGTGTTTAAAGCAAATTGAAAACGTGGAGAACACTTCCCAACCTTCTAAAGGGAAAGTTTCTAGCCCAGGGATTTCTCTGTGGGGGGAGAGCCTGCAAGACAAGGTGTGAGGCCTCCCCTACCTGGCCCAGGCCAGGGTTTGGTCCCCAAAACCAAGGTCCAATGACAACACAGGGCTTTAAATGCCTCCAGTGCCCAGGGAAGTGAAAGGGTACCTGGCTCTTCTCCCACCTGCTCAGGGCAGTCTCTGGTTTCAGCCCTTGCTGCCAGAAGACATTGAATGAAAAAAACAACCCTGCCAGCTCTTTGCTGCTCACTCCCTCAGCCAAGGAAACCAACCATGTCCAGCGGGAGCCAGAACTGGAACAGCATTTTCTACCCCTGCTCTGTTCTCCCATGTGCAAATGCTCCCAGTTCTGCAGAAATACAGACATAAAACACCAAAAAAAAGAGCACTGAAGCCATCTCTTGAGGTGGCTGCTTGAAGCAGTGGAGAAAAGAGGACTGGCACTGTGATCACCCCTTCACAAACACAGCCCATGAAACTGGGACCATCTTCCACCAGAGTCCAGGATGATCCAAACCCGGATGAAAGCCAGTGCATGAACCTGTAACACCCACAACCCTAAGCAGGAGGGCAAAAATGAGAGAAAAAAGGAGCATTTCTAAAGAAAGCACAAGGCTGCAGGAACACAGAGAGGCAGGCATACACAATGGTGGATTTATTTGTAACACCTTCAGCTCGGGCTGCAATTATTTCAGTTTTTAAAGTTAAATCTGGTCAGCAATTGAGGAAAAGAAAAAAATACCCAAATATTCCCTGTGTGCATGAAGAATGCAGCCTTGAATAATACATGGTAAGTTTATTTCATATTAACATGAACAGTAAAAAGTGGACATTTTGACAGGATTTTACTTCAGGTCCTTTTCTTTATTCCTCTATTGTGTCCTTTTTGCCAGTCTCTTGTCCCTCAAATTGTGGATACTTTGCCTCAACATCAGCCCAGGTGAGATAACCGTTGGCCAGGTCTCGGATGATGGCAGGAAGTTCAGAGATCTGCAGGAAAAGCCACAAAAACATAAGAAACACAAAGTCACCAAAATAAAGCTGGGTATTTGGGGACCTGGGTAAGTAGAAAAGGTACAAGATTATCTCCTGGAAGATGATAATTTTTGGGGAGAAAACCATTAATTAGAACACCTTAGATCAATCTGTTATCTGTTATTAGGCTGATCCAGGAGGGAAAAGATCAACCAAAGCACGGTAATGTTGTGCTACAGTATGGGAAGGGCAAAACAAACCAATATTCACATCCAAAAGATGCTGTGAGCCAGGATTCAGCTAGGCCCTACCTACTGTAAGATCAGCACAAGAAAAGCTGTAAGTTGCCTTTTCTTTGCTCCTCACAGCACAACATCATAGTGCAAAGGATCAGCCAGAAAGCTGAAAATTTGCAGAAACTGAAGGAGAGCAAAGTCTCATCTCTGTTGGTTGGCAGTGAGCAGTCACCCAGGTGACAGAAAGACAGAAGGGTGCCCTGAGGAACTGGCACTGCCTGTTACAGCCAGCCAAACCCCAGCCAGCTCAGCAGCCCCAGGCACTGCAGCTGCTTCTGTGGAGCTACAACTCAGCCTCACAGGTGAGCATCACCTCCTACTGTGCCTGAGGCAAAAAGAGCATCAGGGAGAAAAGACAAACCTGAAAACCCTCCAAGACTGCAGACCTCCAGCTCTGAGCAGAGGCAGAGCCCACCACAGGCAAGGTTTTGCTATTTCAGTCTGCACTGTGGCCACACTGGCAGAGCATGCTTAGGGCACACACAGCTTTGGGGCAGTGGCTCATCAGCTCCTCTGGTGCTGCACAGGCAACACCAGCTGCAAGGCAAACCCCAGTGCTCTGCCTCCTGGTGCCTGGGGATTACACCCAGCCCAGCCCTTGAAAGCCAGGCACAACCCAGTCACTGCTTTAACTCAGCAGCCTGCACTTGGAAAGAGCCACTCCAAAGAGCAGCACAATCAGCACAAGGCGTGGCCTTCAGGTAAGAGCAACACCTCTGTGTGCAAGACAAACAAAAGCTTCTGCTCACTTTATCAGCTGGGCCAGCATCTTCTGTCTAAAACAGCTAAACTGCTGCAGAGCTGGAGGCAGCTCCCACAGGGATTAGCAGCAGGTCCAGAACCAGCAGGGGAGAAGGAGCACACGTGGTGCCAGCCCCTGGCAGCGCTCACCTCGGCGCGGATCTGGCGCATGGAGTCGCGGTCGCGCAGCGTGGCCGTGTGCGGGCTGCGGTTCACGGTGTCGAAGTCGATGGTGATGCCGAAGGCGACGCCGATCTCGTCCGTGCGGGCGTAGCGCCGGCCGATGGACCCCGCAGCGTCGTCCACCTTGTGGGAGATGCCGTTCCTGGTCAGTGCTTCGGCTGCAGGGAACAGAGCAGGGCGTGTTACACGGCCCCAGCACAGGCTCCCGGTGCCCCCACCAGCACCGCCTGCCCTGGGTACAAGCAGCATCTCAGAGTCCCAGGTTTATTCTGACAGAACATCCAACATTCCACTCTTTGTAGGAACGCAGGGTCAAACCCCCCCTGCTCTCTCAGCTCTCCACATTGCACCATAACTCTCACCCCAAGGGCAAAGTCACCAAGTTTCTCCCCTTGTCAGCAGTGCCACGATCCTGCTTTAACTCCAAACCCCAGCCTTGGTGTGCGGGGCACATCCAGCACAGGGAGACAAAGTCCCAGGCAGAACTGGTGCTGACAGCAGAAGGCACTGTCTGACATGCAACCCCTGTTCCTCCCCTTCATCTGTTCAGTTTTATGGTCCCTATCTTTTACCATGATGCCCCCTACTTGTGGGCAGTTTGACAGAATGGATGCACACTCTGGGACAAACTCAATAAATTAGGTGGCCAATAAAAGCAAAGTGAATTTCAATAACAAAACAAAAACCCCCACTGGTCCAGCTTCTCCTAAGCAATGGGAAAGATTTATTTTTGACACAGAAGGAGAAAAAGCAATGTCTTTTACACTCCAAACCAACACAGGGAAGGTGGTGGTGGGTTTTTTGGGTACAGCTGAAGAGTTTGATGGATACCCAAAGCTTGTGGATACTCAGCTGGTTCAGATCGACAACTCTCCCTGTGCACTTTGCAGAGCCACATGATCCCAACACTATTTTGAGAGACTTCTCTTCCCTGTGCACAGCCCCATCAGAGCCAAAGTGCTTAACACACTTACATAATTCCTTGACAAAAGGCATGAATTCCTGATTCTGGCTCAGAGGAAGAACGGAGCACTTGAACGGTGCTACAACAGCTGGGAAGCTGAAATACTGTGGAAAAAAGGAAAAGCACAAGAACACACTGATGACATGGATGAGGGTATTGAGTCTTTCATTAGTAAATTTACAGACGACACTAAGCTGGGAGTGTGTGTTGATCTGTTGGAAGGGAGGAGGGCTCTGCAGAGAGACCTGGATGTGTTGGATGGATGGGATCAAGTGGGATGAAGTTTAATAAATCCAAGTGCCAGATGCTGCATTTTGGCCACAACAACCCCCTGCAAGTCTCTAGGCTGGGGATGCTGTGGCTGGACAGTGCCCAGAAAGGGACCTGGGGGTGCTGGTGACAGCAGCTGAACATGAGCCAGCAGTGCCCTGGTGGCCAAGAAGGCCAGTGGCCCCTGGCCTG
The DNA here is from genome assembly GCF_001522545.3 of Parus major. NCBI lineage: Eukaryota > Metazoa > Chordata > Aves > Passeriformes > Paridae > Parus > Parus major. The sequence goes on from NC_031769.1 coordinate 3,803,964, forward strand.
GATCAGGAATGGTGTGGCCAGAGGAGCAGGGAGCTCATTCTCCCCCTGTGCTGAGGCCACACCTCGAGTGCTGGGTCCAGTTCTGGCCCCTCAGTCTGGGAAGGACCTTGAGACACTTGAGCACATCCAGAGGAGACAAGGAGGCTGGTGAGGGGCTGGGAACACAAACCCTGTGAGGAACCACTGAGGGAGCTGGGGGTGTTTATCCTGGAGAAAAGGAGACTCAGGGGTGAGCTGATCCCTCTCCACAGCTCCCTGAAAGGTGGCTGTGGGCAGCTGGGCTCGGTCTCTTTCTCCAGGCAGCACTGACAGAACGAGAGGTCACAGCCTCAAGCTGTGCCAAGGGAAATACAGGTTGGACATTAGGAAAAAGGAAAGAATAATAAAATACTGGAATGTTCTGCCTGGGGAGGTGGTGGAGTCACCATCCCTGGATGTGTTTAACGAAAGACTGGATGTGGCACTCGGTGCCAGGGTCTGGTTGAGGTGTTAGGGCTGGGTCGGAGTCAATGATCTTGAAGGTCTCTTCCAACCCAGTGATTCTGTGAATTCTGTATAAATACAAGTTTGATGGTCAGATCAGACTCTCAGGAGGTGAGAATAAGCTCTGACTGAGGCTGGAGACAGGGTGAATGTTCTGGGGGAGTCTCTGGCCTACTCTAAGACATCAGCAGTGACATCTCACACCACAGGAGCAGGACTGGTTTTCTTCAGCCTCCACTCCTCCTTATCTCCTGACAGCTAAATGTTACCTCTTACCACAACAGGTCTATTAAAGCACTCCTGAAAAAAATTAACCTTATCTGAATTACAGAAAAATAAGGGTGGAGGTGTCTTACCAGGAGATTTAGTCTTATGCACAGTCTAAACCAAACTTCCTGTTTGAGACTCCACACACATGGAGCATATGCAGCAAAAAGGTTTTCAGAATCCTTCACAGACACCCTCAGAAAATAAAAATATCCCAGAAGTGAGGGAAAAATAATAAAATCTTTCCTGGAAATCAGCAAGCTATAAAAGGGACAGAAGCAATGCATGTGAGATGTACCACAATATAAAGCAGCCCAGGCTACATAAAAAGTAAAGGGGTACTAGAAGGAAGGTGAATCCAGTATTTTCTACTTCAGGAGTTTGGGACTCAAAGTCAACTGTGTCCTAACTCTGGGCTCCTGAACCTTGTTCCCCCAGTCATAAACACCCTATGGATTCCAGAGACACCAAGAAGTGCTTTTATTATGTTATATTTCTTTTTCATAAACACAGTCCAGGAGCCAGGAACAACAAGCAGGAATCAGCACCAAGTTTCCAACCAGCCCCTCATGGGCCACCAGCAATGGCACAGAGCACCACATCTGGGCACTGGCTGGAGGAAGCTCTGTATGTAACAAACCCTTCCCTCTGGCCCCTGCTAGAGCAAAGCTTCAGGCCAAGCTTTTAGGGATGTCCAGAACCAGAGAAGGCTGAATTTCACAGGGGACTGAGCAAACGTTGTCCATCCTGCTGCACACAAGTATGATTCCAGGAAAAGCAGCAGAAAGAAAGGAAATTAAACACTGAAGATATGCCTTTCTCTGAGCAATGGAACACTGCCAAGTGTGGGTCCAGAAGGAGGAATTTCTCACCTCCTTGCCAGTAATCCAGCGAGAGCCCCAAGCACACACGGCCTCAGAATGCTCTCATGTAAAAATGAGATCTACTCTGGCAAAACAGCAATTCCACAGCCCACCTGGGCTTTGCCATCTCTACAGGACATTGTGCAGTGTTGTTTTAGCCCTCTCCCTGCATGTCAGGGGAAGGCAGGTGCCTGCAGCTGCCACAGCCTCAGAGACACTCACCGTTCTCTGCTCGTCTCCTTCCCGGATGCGGAATGTGTGCTCGAACACTGTGTACATGATCCTTCCAATGCCAAACGAGGGCTCAATGACATTTGGGATGATTTCTTCCACTGGAACACAAAATAACATACATCACCATTAAAAATGCATTTGGACACAAGAAAAGGATGTGGTTGCTGGTGCTTTCTGCTCAGAAGTCTGGTTACATGTGGATGAGTACATGGAAATAAGAGATTAAACATTTCTGCTCTAAACACAAATACCTGAAATAGAGATTTGGACTTAGCTCATGTACATATTTAGGCTGTAAAAAACAACTCAGGGTCCTTTTTCTGGCTTCTTTGAGGCACTAAATCCATGCATTTTGGAAAGTTTCCTTCTAGCCCCATCTCCTCTATCAGGTGAAAAACTCTGTGGAGATGCAGTCACTGACTTTCCAAAAACCTTCCTACTCTTAAATTTCAAGGAAATTACATTTGGCATTTTTCCTATGCTGTGTTAAAATATTACAGGACAAAGCTATCAATAAAGTTCATACTCAAAGTGTATCCTGATGATGATGAAACAACAAAGACTCAAATTTACCATGTAATGTTTTCTGAAATCTCTTCACAGTAACCATGTCCTTTGTTAATAGAAAAGTTTTCCCTTCAGTTTCAACAGTGAATTCCCTGCAAAGGAAAAAGAAATAATTTAAAAGCTAAGGCAGTAAACAAGTGTTATTTCCTTAATTGCATCACTTGGTTGACTCTGAGACTGGGATTACAGGAGCCAGGGAAAACCCCAGAGACAAAAGAAACATGTAGCACACCCATTAAAAGAAATTTGCATTAATAATAAAACTACTACATGTACACTAAAAGCAATCATTTTCAGAATCACAGTGAATTTAGCTGTGGTTAACAACCTGAAGCAAAGTCAAATGGGAAACTCTCAGGATGAAGCCTATACATCATAGAGAAAAAGGGAAGCACACAAAGCAGGCACTGGACTATCAATAAAACCAGGAATATTGAGTGTAACTCATCTATTGAACCATTTCAGGGAGATTCTGGATGGACTAAAGTTTCTTCTCTGCAACAATTTCTCTGCCCATTTTGAGTGCTACTATTTTTCCTACATTTTCACGTTCACAGATGTGAAAGAAATAAATTTTAGCTCAGGGAAAGAAAGAAAGAAAGATGTAAATGTTACCATTCTGTAATGTATTCATTGATCCTACACCTTGCACCATTTCAACCAGGAAATTAAGTTTATTTTTTTGTTACTGCACCATTAGCTTTCTCCTAACACAGACAACAGCTGTTGGCCTGCTTCAGCCAAATCTATGACAAATATGACAAGTGTAAAGACTTCTCATATTTTCAGTTCCTGCAGGTGTTGTTAGGAAGGCAGGTCAGAGAAAATCATACAAATTGCTGCCACAGTAAATCAAAGGCTGAAATAGGTCCTAAAGCAGCTCACTGAACACTGGAGGATACTGAGGCAAGTTTTGCTTCTCATTTAACTATTTTGTTCCATTGGTCACAGAATTATTTTATTGAAGTTTTAAGTCAGTACTGGTTCACTCTCAAAACAGAGGGGTGAAGATGGCAAACAATTCCCATTTCACTGAACTCTGGGATGAGTTTCTCTTCTGGGATGATCCTACTAAAGCCAGCAGCTCATTCCCACACAGACAAACAAATATTTATGTGCATACACCCAGAGATCTGTTGATGGGTGACCAGCAATGCCTGGTGAGAAGGACAGCACTCAAACATCTCAGATGACCCACACAGCCTGCTCTCCTAAGGAAACTGGTTTCAGGTGGCTCAAATAAATGCAGCAGCCCTTTGGAGGCCACATCAGGGTGTCAGAGGAAGGTACCACACAGAGCCAGCTCACCCCTTCTCGTTGAGCAGCTGCTCCATGTCGCTGATGTAGCACTCATCACACATGGAAAGGTATTCCATCACCACCTTGGCATCCTTCTTGTAAGCTTTGCCAATGGCTCCCTTATTGGCCTCAAACTGAACAATGTTGACTGTTCTGTACAAGGCAGTTAAGGAGCCAGTGAGGACAGAAAGCAGGGCCTGGTTCCTTCATTATGTCAAAGTTAATTGCTACACAACACAAAAACATCTCCACTACTGGATGAAGGAACTTCCCTCTGAGAGAGGAAAGTAACAAATGCTCAGTTCTTTCCAGGTCACTTCCCAAAGTGATGCTGGCTTGTAGTTGAAGGTTTCCCTGATAAATATACAGGAGCAACTTGAAATACAGCTGTGCAGATCTCCAAGACATCTCCCTGTCCAATCCCTTTCCACTTGAGGAGAAGCTGAAAGGAGCTGAGGTTTATTCTGAAAGGATATAGGTTCTTTGAGATGCTTCTCAGCTATGAGAGGAACTTTGGTGGCGCGGGCATGGCAGGAAAGGTCATAGCAGGAGCGATCAGCACAGCCAACGATCTCAATCCAACCCTGAAAAAACAAAACTGGAAGCTTTCACCAACTCACTTTTTTGTCCACTTAACCATCAAATATGTTTATTCACCCTTAAGCCCTCCCTGCTCCCATGACTGTTTTTTCTACATAATTAGCTCTGTTACAATAAGCAGCCCTCCCTCACCAGTTGCTCCCTCATTTGAGTGATTCCATTTGTTTCCAGAGGAAATGATCAGTCATCTACCCAGTGCCTGTGCTCAGGGCCAGCTTTTCCACATGGCTTGGCAGAGCACAGCCCTGTGCCAACAGCTCAGGCTGGGGCCAGAGCACACAGTCCTATCACTCACATGCCACAGGCACACAAGGCATCATGTCCCCAGGGCTCCACTTGGCCATGGGACACACAGCAGGGAATCAGCCACACTGGGATGGCCAAAAGCCTGGCTTAGGAGCTGCTACAACACAGATCACATGTCAAGAGAAGCTCTTAATTTGGTATTTCAGCATGTGTGGCAAGGAGGAATCTCAGAGCACCGTTCACACTGGATTGGTGAAGCAGCAAATACAACCTCCCTCTGGATTTCCTGACAGACAATCCCCTGTAAGACAAGGCTCAGCAGCTGCTTCCCACTCACTGTCACATCAGTGTGGGATGCACAGGCAGACAGATGTTGTGTGGTTTTCCAAGCTGGAGTGATATAGCAGGGTGTCAGAAAAGGTGTGTGAACAGAAACAATCCCTGTGCTTTACAATTGTGGTGTTCCAAGGTATTTTGGAAAATTTTTACAGAAATTAAGCCATTAGGTTGTTACAGCTGCTTCTCAGAAAACACAGAATACAGGTTTATTGTTCAACCTGGAGAAGAGAAAGCTCTTCCAGAGCCCAAAGGGGCTTCGGTAGCTGGAAGGAGACTTTGGACAAAGACATGGAGTGACAGCAAAAGGGGCAATGGCTCTAAACCAAAAGATGGCAGGTTTAGATTAGACATTAATAAGAAATCCTTCCCTGTGAGGGTGGTGAGGCCCTGCCACAGGTTGCCCAGAGGAGCTGTGGCTGCCCCATCCCTGCAAGTGTCCAAGGCAAGGCTGGATGGGGCTTGGACCAACCTGGGATAGCGAAAGGTGTCCCTGCCCATGGGAGGTGGGTTGGATCTTTAAAATCCCTTAACCCACACCATTGTATGCAGTAAATTTATAGAATGGATTTTCAGCTACTCAGACCATTTCCCTTCTTAAAACTGAGTGCTGTAAGCTGATACAAACATTTTTGGTTAGAGTTAAGTAACAAACCAAAGCATGGTCCAGCTCCCAAGGTGTTCCTTTCACACCCTGGGATTGCTGTGCTCACTCCTGAGTTAGGCTGTTGGACACCCTCTCTGTGAGCACTGTCCTCATCATCATGACAAGGCTTGCACAGAAAGCTGAATAATCTTATTTACATGGTGTGGCCCACACATGTTCAGTTTTGGGCTGGCTGGAAAGAGGCTGTGAACTTGTGGAAGTCAGCTATGGACATTCAGAGAAAGACACTCCTTCAGTCACTTCTCCAGGTCTTTTCTATATGAAGACAAATCACTCATCTGAGCTGCAGGAGGTTTGTTTCTTCCCTAATCTTAAGTTTGGTAGAATTTTACTGGCTGCTATTCCTCTAACATGCTGTAACAAAACATCACTAGTGGTAAGTCTAAATCCAACCAACAATAAATGAGGGAAAAAAAGGCATTCAACAAGGTTTGAATGATAAAGCTCTTAATGACTCAGCAGGAAGATGATAACAAATCCTGGAGGAATTCTTCTTCCAGCACCAGCTGTCTGAACTGGCAGGAGTGAGCTCATTTCTCACAGCATGGAAGAGGGAAAGGAAGAGCAAGCATTCAAGCAGGAAGCAATCTGCCCTGCAATAACACCTCCAGCAAAACAAATCCTTCCCCACTGCTGTTACAGAAGTTACAGTCTTTGGAAAGCACCAGGACTCAGTTTCCTTTAACTCCAGATGAAATTTGACCAGTGAAGTGTCCCCAGGCTACTTTAGGCTCCAGAAAAGGAGCCTGGACCTACCAAAGCAGCATGAACAGCTCCTAAACTTTGTGCACAGAGCCCACCTTCCCCTTGGTCCTGGACTCAGAATATTTCAACTGCACTACATGTGTTCAGACCAACATGGAGCATCAGACTCACAGCCCTAACTTTAATAAACAGAAATAAACAAGGGCTTCCCCTTGCTGTTTCCACTTTGCCCACTCACATAGGAGGTTTTGGACTCTGCATCCCAGCAGTCACAGGCATAATGAGCCATCTCATTCTCCATGTGCTGTCGGAAGCGCAGCTTCTCCGGGGAGACGCCGACCTTCGTGAGGAAGAGGTAGATTCTGCCGATGAAGTAACCGAGAACTGAGTTATTGATCACACCCTGCAGGGAGAAAAAGCAGGAAGAAAACACCCACATGAATTCCTAAGGAAGCAAAGTCATGATTTGTTGAACTTCTGCAGGCAACCTGTTACAGATAGAACTTGTGGTTAAGTTCTGTCTCCTCTGAAGCTGTTACATCTCTTCAGATTCACCTCCTGCCACTGGCATCATCTCCATCTGACCCAAACAGTGAGATACTGTCACTGCAGGACTCATCACCCACTGGCTCTGAGGACCACCTACTTGTAAATACCCCACTGTATGCAGCAGTGCAGTCACTGGCCTTACAACAGCTGCACCCTACAGTTCACAGCTGCAGTACAACAGAGGGGTGGTGTTCTCTTTTTTTTTTTTGGCTCTTGTTTTTGGGGCTTTTTGCTTTGTTTATGTTTTTTAAAGGCAGTGTTTTGGTGGTTTTTTTTATTATTTTTCATTTGGGGATTGGAGGAAATGGGGTGGAGGAGGTTGGTAAATCAATCCATTCATAACTAGATGAATCAGGTAGTGATTTATCTAATTACTGAAGCCACATACTCATGGGGACCAGCAGCTGGATATGAGATTCCCAGATACTGCTTGTATTAATATTCCTTACTGTCCCTCTTCACTAGCTAAGTGTGAAGTTCAGCTTCCAACCCCTACCCCAGCACTCCTTGCTACCACCTGCACTCTTCTGGTAGCAAGGCCCAGATCTCAGTCTCACTGCTTCACTGAAGAGAATCTATTGATAAACCTGGGACCAACACAACACAAACTTTGTGTAAGCCCAGCACAGGGAGCTGATCCATGCCCTCAGCCCTGGATTCAGAACATTTCAACTGCACTACGTGTGCTCAGACCAACAGGGGACTGGACATACACATCACTCAGAGCCCCAGTTTTAAAAAGCCAGTTTGTAACTTGGTTTTGAGAGCAATGCTGCAGGGAGCAAGCTCGGTGTGCTGTGGGAGGAAGGTTACCTGCTGCACAGCGTCTCCCAGCCGCATGACGTGCGCAGACTGCCCGCTGACCTGGGCCTTGGCCGAGTACAGGAGGATGTTGAGATCTGCCACGTTCTGAAACTTGGGGTGGTTTTTCTCACTGGGGTCCACAAAGTGCTCAATTTCTGCCATGGTGAACTCCCTAGTGAAAACAAATGTACACACATTAAAAATTTTATGTGTTAGACCCTAATAAACCATTGTGCTTCTCAAAGCAAGCAGGTAATTTAAAATCATATGCAGACCCAGCCAGGACAATGTGCAGACTACAACATGAACTAGTCTCACCACTGGATTTAGCTTCATTTTTAAATTCCTAACAAAACTTTCTACATATTCATCTACTGGATTTAGCTTCATTTTTAAATTCCTAACAAAACTTTCTACATATTCATCTAGAGCTCTCCAGGCCATGGTTAACACCACTGTGAATCAGAGCAGAGAACACCACCTTTGGAAGTACTTCCAGAAGTTCTCTAGAGTTTTTCCAGACTTCTGTGATGCCCATATTAAAAGCAGTTGCTCTTTACAGGGTCTGATGATTAAATCACTAGCTTTAACTCATGTCAGAGGTGCCAAAAATAAGCAGGTGAGGTAATAATTTCCTGAAGATAATGATACTGCAGCACACAGCAATGGCATGAATTCTGTTTTAAGAACTTGTCTTTAATATATCTTTACTCAGAGATTGATTCTGAGCCCTCTTGCTTGAAATCACTTTCCACTGAATTAGCTCATTATCAAGAACCTTTAAAAAAGCTCTAGGTAATCATTAACTGTAAATCACAGCCATCAGGGTGTAATTTGCTGTGATTGCATAATAACAGTCTCCAATATATGTGCCACAAGCATATCATTTATATTTGACTGAAAATTGTTTCCATGAGAGAAGTTCTCATTTCCAGATGAGCGAAACAGAACAGGAAGATTGAGGAAATTCCTGAGTTCCCTCTGTGCTAAGGAAGCTACAGCATCTCAGTGATATTTATGGCACCACAAAATAATCAATTACCACGTTTACAACATGTACTCTGCCTGTGCACAGGAGCTCTTGTTCCAAATTGTATGGAAGAGACTTCCAACTAGAATAGATCAGTTTAAATACAGAGATTATCCCTAGTGAAAGGCAATAATCACTTTTATCCAAAGACAGAACTGAAAGTAATTTCCAATAACCCTGAGCTTTCCAGCTTGTCTGATCTTGTGACACAAACGCTGGTCCTGAGTCAGGAAATCTCCCAACTTCCTCTCTGGAGCAAGTTGTAGAACTGCAGAATCTGCAGGACTGAGACAAGGAAATATTGCTGCAAGGTCAATCACGTTTTGATTTCAGTTTCAAAAATTGCACAAACATAATTAAACAAGCAAGTCCTGTAGAGAACACAGCTACCTTTGACATGACCCTTTTAGGCTACGATGGAAGCCAAATTCTGTCAGTGAAACTGAGTTTCTAATACAACAATTTCAGAGATTCTACTTCTCACAAGCCAATCTTGGAATTCTGTACTTAAAATCTAAACTGTGAGTCTCATCAAGCACATAATCAGAATTCCTCTGGGAGAAAGCACTAAAGTGAAACCCTGCACAAACCCTGGAACAAAAGGAAGATGCTCCCTGCTGAAAGAGGATGTTGGCAGTACCTCACTCTGATAAGGCCGGAGCGGGGTGAGATCTCATTCCTGAAGGAATTTCCAATCTGGGCAGCAGCAAAAGGCAATTTGCCTTGGTTAAACTCCAGCAGACGTTTGAAGTTGAGGAATATTCCCTGTGCAGTTTCTGGCCTCAGATAGCTGAAAGGAGATGGGGGAAAGGAAAAATCAGGAAGATTTCAAGGTGGGAAAGCAGGGAGAAAGCCAAAGTTGCTACAAAATTTACAGGTGAAAATTTTTCTCTTGAGACTTTTAATTCCAGACCAAAAAAACCCACAAAAACAATTAAGCAATAGACTGAAGGAGAAAAAACTTCACCTCCTTCCTCAAACAGGTATCCTGAAGTAGTTTTTCTACAGCCATGAAGTCACTGACAACTGGAGACCAGCATAAACTGGCTTTATGGAAACTATTCCAACCAGCAAGGGCACAGCTGGTTCTGTATTATGGGTGCTTTAAGTATTTTCATGATTCTCCAACAGCCCCTTCTTTCTCCTGCCTTTCCCCAGACTCCAAGGAATGTTACAGGAGGCTGGGACTGACATGCAAGGCAAGGCTACTCCAGAGATTTTATTTTTATTCCAAATAATCTCTAAAGCAAGGAGAGTGTGAGCAGGATGAAATTAGCACCTACCCAGGCATGTTTCCTCCAGGCCCAATGGAGGTCTTGAACATCAGATTGAAAGAAACAGGAGGGGACAGGTCATTCCCAGTGACAGGAGACTTCACATTGTAGTTCACAAAGAGATCTGCAAGCTCTTGCTGGCCATAATTGTCCAACTGATATCAAAACACAGGAGAATTATTTTAATTACTAGACAAGATAACAGGAATGAATGTCCTCTTTAACTTTTACTGAGCGTGATCCACAGCTCTGAATCACCTGCCCAAAATATTCCCTTCTAACCTGAATTTTCAAGCAAGCTGAAGTTTGAACTAGTGATACAAGAATACACTTTGCACATTTGCAAACCCATTTTAGTAATAGGTCTGGGATTTATCATACCACAGGAAGTCTGAGCTTAAGAGTGGGTGTAAAGCACAAGAAAAATCACTGGGACTGCACCACCACCCACCAGAACAGATTCTTTTGAACAGATCCAGCTAAAACATGGGGAGGTCTGTGCTGGGAGCAAAAAAAAAAAAATAAAAATACAGCAATGAGAGAGAAGAAAGCTAAAATTTCTGCAGGGTTTTGTTTGCACTCCTTTCTCTTTCTTCTGCTGATTGAAACACAATATTCAAGCTATGCATCAGATGCCCTTTCAGAGCTGTTCTGCATTTCTAGTTGTCATGATCTTTCATTTACCAGGGAAAAAAATCCAAAACCAGGATATAAAAATATTTTATTAATAGAGAGATTTCCCTAAAGGATGGTGAAAGTTCTGTGTTGTAGTGTGGAAAACCTAGTGACAGCTGCTCAGTGATGCAAAACATTGACAAAAAGAGTTTCTGGAAGGAAACATTTGTTCAATGCATGACTTTGGAAGCATTTATCCTAGAAGTCATGAGAACAAACATTAAAAACAAAATAAAACAAAAAAAAATAAAGGCCAACATTTGTACAGTTGTTCAGGAATGTCAGCCTGAGCACCAACTATTCCCATGGTAAACACAGGAAAAATCTTTGTGGGGTGCCAGAGACAGAGGAACAAATCCCCAGTGCTTCAAAGCCAAGACAATTTCAGAACAAAGCAAATGAGTGCTAAGCTGACTCAAAAAAAAAACCTGACAAAATTTGTGATCCATTTCTGTTGCTTTGTATGACAATCCCACAGAAGGGACTGACATATGTAAAAGCTTTCTGCCAGGGTATGAAGTGAAACAGAACAGACCATCTCCAAGACTCAGCTTCAGCCCTCTCAACCCAACACTCAAGAGATTCATTAACATAATAGCAGCAACTCTCCAAAACAGGGAGGGAGATGTGATTCACCAGCAAGCTCAGAGTATTTAGTAACAATTAAATTTTCAGTGTTTGAGAGGCTCTCTGGGGTAAAGACTTCTGAGATCCTTCAGGAACAGAAAAGGATGACTGCCTCTGGAGTCTATCACACACCCCTCTCCCCGAAGCAGAACCCACCTGCGTTAGAACATTTTCCATTTCTGCCTTTTTCTCTGCCGTGCACTTCTTGTCAGACATCAGTTTCTGCAGGTGAGCTGTAAGAAAAGTTGGTCATGAGTTTATAGTCCAATTCCACCACTGAGCCCAGCATAAAACAGCTCAGAAGGATCCCCCAGCATGAGTTTAGTGATGTCCACAACTTGTCCTGACAGTGTCCACCAGGGTAATTCCAGTCATGGCCTCAGGGCAGTGCTGACCTCCAGATCACTGTACTGGTGTGCCACAGGAAAAACAACACATTCTTATCCAGTTCCTTTCCAATATTATTTCTCTAAACTCAAGCAATGGCTTTGTAGCCCTCTTCTTGATTTCTATTACACAGAGTAGAAATGAAGTATCTGATCCCAAGCAGCAAGGCTGGTTTTATTCACAGAGGCAGGTACAGAGCTGGTACCGTGGGGCTGGACTGCATTCCACGTTACAGCACAACATCCTCCCTGCCACACAAAGGCACACAGTGATGCCAGGACTTCCCACTCCTGTTTGAAAAAAGCAATTTGACTTTTTAGTCATTTACAGCTCAGTTTGGCAGTAACAGCAGGTGGCTGCTCACAGGGAGGGGCTGCAGAACACAGGGACATGCTTGTTGATGAGGCTGCTCACCAGAGGAGGCAGAGGTTGGATGGGCTTCTTTTGAGGGTTTTTTTTGGACAAAAAAAAATACTTGATGAAAATCATGAAAACTGCTTTAATGCCAATATAGATTGTTCTGCATACTTGAATTTCAAGGAAAAGGCTGAAAAACCAGAGAGCACAACTCACTTAAGCAGAATGGAACAATCCTTCCATTCACAGTGGAGCTGTACATGAGAAAGTTTTCAAACAGGCTTCTTATTTCTGAGATTCCTTCGTGTGACCTTCTTGGTTTGTTTTTCCAAACAAATTTTAATAACCAGGAAGAAGTGTGAGGACTTTGCAAATCAAAGAAATGCCTGAGGTCTATTCCTAAGGTACACATTAAAGTCACATAATTGACCTCTCACAGGAAAAACATACTCTGAGCCATCACAGCATCAATAAATTGTTTCTCAGTACTTAAAAAAGCAACTGAAATTCAAGAAAACTAAGATCAGAATGCAGTGGAGTACATGTGGTGGTTTAGGTTTGCTGATTTGAGTTTTTTTGATAAATGTATTAAATAATGTGGGTTTAGTGCTGGTTAAAATTACTAGTGTACTTATTTATTATTATTCCTGTATGGAATCTTGTTATATAGGGAATCCTTGGCTTAGTACTATCTTAGTAATCTTTCACAGCCTGATGACACTGAATTTTATAAAAAGGGACAAAATAGTGTTTTCACCAGAGATCCTGAACCTCAGTTAAGACACAGAACCCACAAGATTTTTGGTATGGTATGTTTAATTACCTGCAAACACAAGTATGAAAGACTGGCTACACCAGCAGGCTTTCCTTGAGAAAGATTCTCTTTCCCAGTGCTTGTACCACTGCAGGAAATCCCCAGGCCCACCTAGCTTGGAACAAAATCAAACCTTTTAGGAGATGATCGGCACGAAAACATTCCCCGTTCTTCACATCTTTCACCATGAAGTCAGCAAACTTGTCTACATGGCCAGAAGTCCTAGAAGAGGTGACAGACAACAAGGAATGTGACAGGTGCCACCAGACAGCCCCAGGTCTGTGTGATCCCAGTGGACAGACCTTTATCAAAGTGAAATCCTTCAAAAATTGCAGGCTCACTCCTGCTTTAGATTACAGAGTTCACATTAAGCAGCATCACCCCTCAGAAAATATGATCTGTGGGAAGCATCAATACATCTAAATCTTAAAATGTGTCATAAAGAGGACACTTAATGCATTCAGGAACTGCATTGTGATCAAAACTAGACACAGCTGCAGTAGTGAGGAGTAAGCACTAATTCAGGTGGAGATATTCCCAGTATTTTATATCTCAGCTGCATGAAAGCTTCTGCCCTTTTTCTTGTCTTCTTGATCTTTTAGAAAAAGGAATAATGATAATTTCTTACCTAATAGGACTGCTAGGAGGCTTTGAACTCTCAAATGTGAGTGCCACTGCTTTCCCTGACCTATGAAACAACAGCTTTTCACACTGACCTGTGCACTGGTACCTAATTATGGCATGAAATTAGGTGACCCAGACTCAAGATCCCTGTGGGTAATTTTACAGAACACTATAAAAAGCACCTATGACCAGAAATTAAATGCTGGAGGTTAAAAAAACAAAACAAAACAAAACCAACAGAAAAAAACAATCCCACATTTACTTTAGAACTGGCTCAGGTGTGAGCATGGTGCAGTCAATCTCCAGGATTTGCTCTTCCTGGATAAAGTGATGTCTCCATGCTTGGATGATGTTGTTCTTCAAAGCACACCCAACAGGCCCAAAGTCATACAGACCACTGACTCCTGAGAAGAGGAAAAGGTAAAAAAGAAGTGTGAGATTGTACAAAGCTTCACTGTTTGAAGGAGATGTCTTCCCTTCTCAGCATTTCCATCAGCAGGTTTCCTTTTATGAGCATGAAGCACAGTTCAGCTGCAGAGTACTGAGGCATCAGTTAGTGACAGAATCTAAAAGAGATAAACTCCTGCAACCAACAGCCCTAAAAACCACATTACCTCCACCAATGGACACAATGGACTCTGTTTTGTGGAAAGTTTTGTGGGAGCAATCTATGTGAAGGAGGAGTAGTATGAATACAGAAGTGATCATGCACCACCTGAAGCAGTGTTACTGTCAGTAATAGATAACACATATCTGCAAATCACCAATGTAGCTGCAAAGATTAACAAAAAAACAATAAAACAACTCAAAGTACTTAACTTAGCATCTAAGGTGAAAGAGCAGTAATGATAGAGGCACTGTGCTGCTCATATCAGCCATCTGAAGAGGTTTAACAGCCACATTTATTCACCTGTGCCATAAAGTTCATTGGAAAAGTTCACTGAGGGAACAGGTTCTGAAGTTCACAGTGAGTTTAAGCACTGTTGGTCCCCTTGTGGGCCATTCACTTAAGAGCTGGACTCCATGATCCTTGTGGGTCCCTTCCAGCTCAGAATATTCTGTGATTAATTTGCCAGGAGAAGCTCAGGTAGAGATGAATGCTTATAAATAATAAATAAGCTGATGATCTCCTTAAGCCCCAAACACCTATCCTCAGCAAAGAAGCCATCTTCTACCAAAGTAATGCTCAGGACATGCATCCTGGAGGCCACATCTCCATTCAGAGAGCACAAGACAAAAATTAAGCCCCATTCCAACCCAAACACTTCAAGAAGGGAGAATTCTTGAAAGGCTTACAGACTCAAGCAGGAAAGTTTAAAGCAAACTTTTAAAAAATAATCTTGGATGCCACATTAATATAACATTGCTAGAGTGCAGCATTTCACCCAGCTAGAAAGACCAGAATATTAAAGGAATTGAAATCTACATTTCTTCAAACCCATACCTCCATAAATAGAAAAGGCTTGGTCATAGAAAAACCTTCTTTTGAGAGTGTCTTCCATCTTAACTCTGTCCACGATGTCATCTTTGGGCTGTAAGGCCAGCTCCTGTAAGTCAGGCAAAACAAAAGCAGTTAATAGCTCCTGATTCTGGCAGGAGGAGAAATCCTCTTCACCCACCAGAGTCAAAAGTCTGCAAAGACCACTTTGAAGAAGAGGTATCCTGTCAACATCCTTATGTTCCAAAGAAGAATCTTCCTTCTGAGATTCAAGTGCTCGATTATGAACATCCTTGTCTGAATCCAGCATTTCAGACACTTGAGATGGATTCATGACCTAACTTTCCCTGAGCAAGTTATCCTCAGCTTTCCTCACAATCCCTGTAAAAAAA
This sequence comes from Parus major, assembly GCF_001522545.3. Taxonomy (NCBI): domain Eukaryota; kingdom Metazoa; phylum Chordata; class Aves; order Passeriformes; family Paridae; genus Parus; species Parus major. The sequence goes on from NC_031769.1 coordinate 3,819,202, forward strand.
TTCCAATTTCCAAAGCAGTTCTGACCTTCTTCCCTCTCCTGACTATGAAAAGAGCTTCAAGTGAGCATCTCAGACTGCACATATCTAATTCTTGGCATATATAAACCTTTCAGTAAGGTGTTCCTCACATGAAAGAATTTTGACTGTGAAGATTACAAGCACCATCATCCTCATGCTCTGCCAAAGGAATAATTTTAGGTACTTGTGCAAGGAAAATCTATTTGTAAAATTTAGGGCTGCACTCAGAAAACTCAGGAGTGCCTTAATGCCCTGACAAGATACTGTGAAAATGTTTAAGAGTAGATTCACTATTTTATCTGAAAACCTGTGATTTTTGCAATCTAATCCATTAGTGAGGTCAACAGACTTCAAAGATTTCCTTCAAAGAAGCTGTTTTGATAATTAAGGCAGAGTTAAATCCAGAAGTTCAATAAATTCAGATTCTCCCAAGTGTCTCAGACTATCAATTTGAAAAGCCTTTGGGTAACAAGAAGTATTGTGTGTCCATTTATTTCCATCTTCCCCTTTTCTATCATCAACAAATAAACGTGGTCTAATTTTAAAAGCACTGTACTCTGTATACTCAGCTACTCCACCCTGCTCAAAGCTTCAAATTCAGAGATGCTCTGACATCTTCAAGCAGGAACCACAGGGGCCTGAAAACCACCACTGCTGCCTTCCCCAAAAGGTGGAAGGGATTCTGATCCTTGCTGGGAACAGCACTGGGACAGAAACACTCCCAGTACTGGAGTGCTGCACTCCCAAGGGCAGATGCTGCGTTTGCAAGGTCACCCTTGCACTGACAGCCCACACAAATTGTGTAAGTGCTAAGAAACCTCTCCACTGCATCCTACAGGCACCCTCCAACACAGAGGTGGGGCTCACAGGGATATCAGAACTCCAAACCTGCCTGGTGACACCCACAGGGAC
>NC_031769.1:3820536-3848497 GCF_001522545.3 Parus major
ACCCCTCACCTGCCTGGTGACACCCACAGGGACTCCAGGACCCCTCACCTGCCTGGTGACATCCCCCCAAGCTCCTGAGGGTTGGCACACAAAACCTGGAAAACATCTAGACAATATTTCCTCCAGGATGACCTAGCTATCAATGCAGGTTTCATGCAATATCTTCAAAGCCCAGTCCCTCTGCTGAATACTCAGTAAAAATGACATTTTCTTGGTTCAGTGTGTGTAAACAGGCAGCCACAAGGCCAGACCTGGCAGAGAGCAGCACCTGTTCATCCCACGTGACTCTTTAGGACAAACAGGGTCAATGGGTTCCAGTTCAGGTGAACTCACATTCTCACAGTCAGGCAGCTGTAAGAAGTGTATTTACTCATTAATTTGTTTATTTTTAAGTGTACCACCCAGGCACAACTACAACTATGTTTACATGAAATAGAAATTAGAAAGAACCTGTGTGAATCTGCACAACTGATTGTTTTTAAGCTTCAAGAGTTTCTTTTTGTTGTTTCAGTCTGGGAAGGGGAGGGAAGCTCACAGGATAAGAAAGTGTATTTTACTTTTTATTGATCTAAAGACAACAAACTTCAAATTTCATCATTTAATTTGCTCAAAGACTTTTCAGAGCATGGCTGCATTTAAAAGGGAACACAATTTCACCTCTAAGGCTGAGAAGAACTGCAGGTCATTTGAAACATTTACAAAAACTTTGTTACTGTAGAAAAATGGGTGATTTCTAAACAAACTCATTCTATGACAGTTCAGGGAATTTCAATGCACAAAGTATCTGAAAATTCACCCCAGTTAACAGCATGTGCTCTCACAGCACACAAAAAATCTATATAGCAAACAAAGATTAGTGAATATACACTCAATTTCAGCTTTGATTACTGAGCAGCCTGAATGTATTTGTTTCCACACTGATTTAATGCTAACAGAAATTAGTGTAAAAAGTAAAGAATGAAATTGCCACTAGTTGGAAACCTGTAAAAACTACTTCCTAAGTGATTCAGTCTAGAACTATCTAGACCAAACCTGCAATAAATAATTAAGAAGAGATTTCAAGGCTTTTCAGACAAAACTGTGGAGCTCAGAATTTAATTTCCAGACTCACCTTTGCTTCTAGGACCCTTTTCCGAGCTTTGAGCTCTGCTACTGCTCTGTCTATGTCAACCTGGGGAGCCTTCTCTTCCTTCAGCTTCCTCACCAACTCTCCCTAGGGGGAAAAGAACATTATAGATTCATTCTTTGCCACAGATAAGACCTCTCTTTCTTCCAGCTCCCCTGACAATCCAAAAGGAGATTTTTGTCCAGCCTGCACACAGGTCTCCAGAGGCTGTGAGAGAGAAACACGCTTTAAGAGTTTGCAGAGTAGACTTCATTAGGGAAATTCAACCACCCCACACAGCTGTTAAATCACAGAGCTGCTATTCAATATCCATGTGTAATTATATTCCTCTGTGTACATCACATTTCCACAAATTCCTGGTTTCTGTCTTTGAGGATGCACTTATTATATCTGCAGCCCAATATCTAAGCGCAGAAAACATTGTATTTTGAGTAAAAATTATTATTTTTAAAACCAGTTCAGTAACTCTGAGATAGAAAAAAGTCAACAGCAACAACAAAAAAATGCCCTTTAAAAAAAACCCCAAAGCCAAATATTTCAGAGCAGTAAAACCCTGCAGTGGGCTCACAGGAGATCTTGACCTGAGTCAAACCAGCACCACTTTGTTACAATTCCACAAAGGTCTCTCTGCCCTGTGGGGACGATTCTCCTCTTTCAGCCCAGGGAAGTGCTCAATCCCTACACACCCAAAAAGGTTTTTTTATGAACATGATCCTCAGCTGTCAAGCCCAGCTTGCTCCTGGAGATAAGTTAACTGAAAGTCTTCCTTTGAGTCCACTCTTCTTCACCAAAACCAGGATCTAGCTTGAATTGCTGAGAAGGACAAAGGTGCTGGGAGGAAAGAAAACAGATTGCAAAGCCACCCCAAGTGGGGTATTCTAAAAATGGGATGCTCCAAGTTCAGCATTTTTCTTGTACCTTGTATATCTTGAGGGAAAAAAAAAAAAAAAAAAAAAAAAAAGGAAAAAACCCCCATAATCCACAGAGAATACAACATTCCCACAATACCAACTTTTCTCCCTAGATTCTGAACATTTCTGATACAAACATTACAGGTAACTGAGAAAGCAAAGAGAAGAGACTACACAGATTGCCATTCTGTAATCAGATTAGAAAAGATAAAAGTGCTCCAGAGACTGAGGGGTTCAAAGGCTCATTTTATTAATAAAAGGAAGTCTCCAAGGACTGCATTTAAACACACACAAGGAGAAGAAGGAAAAATAAGAATCCTGTCAGGATTAACCCCATCAGCTACACGAACAGAACAAATCTGCTGTTTCCTTCCTGTTAACTACTTAAACCAAAACCTGAAAGTTTCACTCTGGGGCTGAGGACTGCAAATGCCATTCCTGGGAAACGTGGCAGAGGGAGGGATTTGAGCTGGTGTTTTTTTCTTTTAAAGTAGAAATCCAAATTGCCTTTGTTGAGCCAGGGGGGTCGGCAGTGGAAAAACATCAAGGCAGCAGCAAAGCAGCTCCTGCTGACTCAACAGAGCCCTCACCCTGCTCACTGCTGAGCATCCAAAAGCAGCACACAGCAACTCTTTGTCTTGACCTATAAGTAAGAGTGCTCAGACATACGCAAGGAGAAGGGAAAAAAAAAAACCAAAAACAACCCAAACACAACTGAAACAAATAATTACGCCTGCTGACAGGACTCAATCTAATTACAGCTCCGATCTCGAGCCCTGCCCAAGAGGAGGAGTGCACAGCAGCACTCGATGTGGCAAATTTTGCTGCAGCTCTGTCCCACAGAGCAGCAGAGCAGGGAGGGATCCACCCCTGGATCACGGCAGCTTATTGCATCAGGCACTGCTGCAGGAAGATAGGCTGCTCCCTCTCCATAGGCTGAGTCCCTTAGGTTTAATTAAACCACTTCTCCTGGAGCTGCCAGACACAGACTCCTGCATCCAGAAGCATCAACCACCCTGATCTTTGTTATCCCCTCCCTTTCCTCCTGTGCAGATATCTCTGGGAATTACTACAGCCAGTTGTACAACACAATATGTGTGGCCCCAGCTGGACAATGGTTTTTTTTTTTCCCTTGGTGCCCCACATCCCAGTTTAAACCCCTGAAAAGAAGGGGTGCGTTGGTACTCACAGGCAAATGACAGCACCCAGGTTTTTAAACTAAATAAATTGGCTGGTTCTAGAGATCATTGCTTTATTTACAAGCAGCTCTCTTGCCAAGGCATTATGCTGTACAGTGATTCATAATAAAAACTCACTGAAGTGCTGGCATAATTAGAGGGCCATAAATCCACTCATTTAATGGGGAAACACACGCACAAATCTGCGAATACAAGGGACACACGCATAGCTAAGGAGAATAATATGGATTCAGCCACTTAAAGGAGACACATGGGGGACACACAGGTCTGGCAGGTGGTGAAGAGAGGAAAAGGAACTGCACAAGATCCATTACCGTACACAGCCGGAGTGCCAAGGTTTATTTAGGAAAATAAGAGACAACCAAATCCTTCTCAGGTACGAGGGGTTATAGAGGTAAAAGGAGGGAGATGGGATGAGAATGCGATGCAGCCCCAGCCAAAAGGACACATCACCCACCTAGATTAATGAGAATGATGAAATGGAAAATATGCAAAGGAACTACCATCCCTTACTGCATCAGGCAAATATGCAGCTCCAGAGAACGTCATTTACCCCCGAAACTCAGCTCGGAGGGGACATCACCGCGTGACCCCGAAGGGACGAGGGACACGAGGAGGGGCCCTAGGGCAGGGCACGGGGAGCCAGCCCGGGCACAGCCAGCCCGGGAGGGGACACCCAGGTAGGCTGACGCACAGATCCAGCCCTGCCAGGCAGCTCCGGAGGGCAGAGAGCCAAGGGGGGAAACCCGCACGCGATAGCTGTGCCCGAGGGGCCGCCCCGCACCCGCTGGGCAGGAACCCCGGGGACACCCACGGGGACAGCCGGGGGCCGCTCCGAGCCGGGAGCCGGAGCCGCCGCAGCGCCCGGGGGGATGCGCCAAGACCCCTCCGCAGGGCGGGCAACCCCCGAGGGGCCCCGGGGGCACCTCCCACAGCCCGCCCGACCCCCGGGCGACACCCCCGAGCCCCTCCGGCGGGGCGCGGGCCGGGGCGCGTTACCTGCTGCCGCACCGCGTTCCGGAGCGGCGCCAGCAGCGCCTCGGCCTGCGGGCCGTCCATGGCGGGGGGGGCGGCGGAGCGGAGCGGGCGGGCGAGGCGGCGCAGCAGGGCGGGCAGGACGCTACGGGGAAGCGGCATGAGGAGGAGGAGGAGGAGGAGGAGCGGGCGGAGCGGCGCCCGCCCCCCGCATGATGAAATCGCGGCCGGGGTAAAGCGCGGCGCGGGTGAAGCGCGGCACTTTCCGCACTGCCCGCAGATTCGGCACGGGGCGCGCGCGCGGCCGGCAGGGGGCGCGCACCGCGCTCGCGCAGCGTCGCCGGTGCGCGCTCCCGCGGCCCCCGTGAGGGGAGCGCTGCGCCCCCGCGCGGCCGGAGCGGGGAGAGGCGGCACCTGCCACCCCCACAGCCCTCTCGGGGACACCTGACACCACCAAAGACACCCCCCGGCAGCCCCTCAGGACCACACAAGAGTTTGTGTATGCTGGGAAGTCTATGCCACATCCTCTCGAGTTGTGCGTGGGGCAGGGTGACGCCTGCCCGGTTCCTTCAGGTGACGTGTCACCCCGAAAGTGTGGCTGTCCTTGGGGTTGGGGGCACCCCACGGTCCTTGAGCACACCCCCAGGCCCACAGCAGGGTTCGTGTGTGGTGGGAGTACTGCACCTCCCGTAGGGTGGTACCTGGTCCCCTTCAGGTGTCACCTGACACCCCCAGAAGTGTCGCTGTCCATGGGTGGGGGACACCCCATTGTCCCTGAGCATCCCCAGGCCCACACCAGGGCTCATGTTGTGCGTGTGAGGCAGGGTGGCTCCTGTCCCCACCCAAGTGACATGTGTCAAAATGTCCTTGGGGTTGGGGACACCCCAATGTCCCTGAGCATCCCCAGCCCCACACCAGCACCACCCACGCCCTCTGTGCTCAGTGTCCCCTCATCCCAGAGCCACAGCCCCATAGGTGTCCCGGCCTTGGGGCAGGGACTCACAGGAGCGAGGGGGACGGCGGGGGGCTGGGGGCAGCGTGTTTTTTTTCCAGTCAGCTGCAGTACTTGAGCTCCAAAGGCTTTGTAGCTTTTGGGCTGGGCGCTGTTTTGCTTTGCGCTGATCCACGGCCGTGCCTCGCTGCCCCGGGGCTGTGCAGGGTGGGTTTAGGGCCACGGGCAGGAGGCCAAGTCCTGCTTTCCCCAGTGTGGGGGGTCTTCCCTGGGAGCCAGGCCAAGCAAGCCCAGGTCAGGCAGAGGAGCTGTGATGAGCAAGAGAACTTCCCATCCCCGGGAGTTAAACCCTCTCTGGAAGAGAATCCAAACACCAGTTACATAAAACAAAATTTAAGGCAAATTTTTTAAAAAAAGCAATAATAATAATAATGCATTTCCCACACATGCTTTCCCCACTGCCCTCCTCCTCCTCACACTCTCTCCTTCTCCCCCTCCTACTCTCTGAGCCGGGAGCATCGGCACTGATGCAATGTTGGCGTAATTGGAGTATTCAGGCTGCTATTTTGTACCTGTCTGTTTATTTGAGAGACAGCCTCAACCTCCTAATGAACGCATCTGAATATTTATCTGCTGCTCCTGAATGGTGCATTTGTGTTTCAAATGCTTAACTGTTATTTTTATTTAGCTGCAAATTGCTGTTTTTATTTCGCTGGCGTACCTGCTTGGAAATTGCTGTAGCATGAGGTTAATGCCAAGCTGTTTTCTATTTCTGATTTTTTTTTTTTTTTTTTAATTAATCCTGTGCTGATAAAAGTGTAAGGACTGGCTCTGCAGTCCCCTTCTAGCTTGTCATGGAGTTAAGATGTGAAGATTGTGGAATCAGCCTCGGAAGGAACTGGCTCATGTGGAGGAATGAGGAATCCCAGCTAGCTGGGATGGTAGAGGAAACATGGTCAGAACCCTGGGAGATGGGAAACCCCAGTGACCAGGGGCAGCTCTGTTCTCCTATGCTACACTTAAAGTATCCATACCAAGTAGCAGCATTTCTCAAAAATCTCTTTTTCCTCCTCCTAGAAGGTTTCCTCCCCTCTTCAGTGGCAGAGGCTTGGTCCCCAGAGCAGCACACTGCAGGATGGAGATGGGCCAGATTGCTGCCTTGAGCCTTTTCCCCTGGATGAAATCCTGCCTTGCACAGGGTGCTGACCCCAGCAACGCCTCTCTTTGGAAAAAACAAACATGCCTGGGACCAGTTCCAGCACTGTCACCAGCTGGTAAGGGGCAACCTCAACACAAGGGCCAAAAAGATCCCCTCCCTGCCCCATTCCCAGCTAACTGTGGATGCAGCACTTCACACAAAGGACTTCAAGAAGCATCTGGCTGAGAACACCTATGGAGCAAGACCTGTCCTTGTGAACAAATCCTTCATGATGTGTTTGTCTGCCCATGCTCTGGGCTGGCTCAAGGTTTGGGTTGTACAGTCAACTTGAACTTCTAAAGTTGTGTTGGGTTTGGGTTTTTTTAGATGAAAGAACAAAGCAATAAAAGAAGAGGAAAAAAGGGAAGGAAAAAGGAGTGTGAACACATTTTTGGAGCAAGGTTAGAGGTGAGTGAGTGGGGAGAACACAAGGAAACCCTGAATGGCCCTTTTGTCATGTTGCTGGTGAAGATGGAGAGCATTGATTTGGAATCCTTGGATTCCTGCTGGATCCTTGTTAAGTTGTGCAGGATGGCAGGAAAATCAGGCAGGGTTTTGCACCCAGCCATAGCTGACATGAGAGACCATGAGCAAACTGGATTCCCAGAACTGGGTCACATCTGGGGTTGGTTGAACCTCATCTCCAAGCTGATTTCAGTGGGAAGGGCTTTGTGCATCCAATGGAGGGCCTGTGGGCACAAACCCACAGTGTGCCTGTGCCATCTCACCCCATACTCTGGGGTCTTGGGGTGCTGCCAGACTGTTCTGACCCACTCCATCAGAGATGATCTCTGTGTCTGGTCTGGTTTGCCAAGAGGACCCATTGCTAGCATCATCTTTGACACCCCTTGGGTGCTCCTGGGCACACCATCGCCCTGGCTGGCATCTCACAACTGCCCAGGGCCCAGCTTTCCCTCTCCTTTTAAATCTGATTACAGCTCTGCGCCTCTTTGCACTTGATAAGCATCATGGTGGGGGCTGTTTAAACATGTCCATGTTAGTTTTCTGCTCTGTACCCCTCAAAAAGACCCAAAGGGGCAGGATGGGATCTAGGAAGTGCATTACTCCATCCCCTTCTGGGGTGGCCTTTGAAAAGCCATCTCCATTTCCTTCCCTGGGTATGAAATGGGACTGTTACCCCCAATGTAGAGGGGAGCTCCCAGCACAACAGGGGATATTTACTGCATGATGGAATTTACAGGAAGATACAAAGGAAAGGGGGGTTCAGGCCTCGCCCCCCCTCCCTCCCTTTCAGGTTGCAGACTTCAAGGTGCAGAAACAGAGAGGTGTCAGCATCCCTGAAAGATCTGTGGTGTTAAAGGCATGCGAGAAGGAAGAGAAGAAACACGGCTGTGTCCCTCCCGCCGTTCTCCGTGGGGACCAGCAGCAGTGGGGGAGCAACGAGACCACAAAATGGGAGGCAGGAGGGAGCCTGCAGTCAATGTGAAGGGATGGAGGGGAGGGGAGAGCCCTGCTCCTGCCACAGGGTATTTCTTTTAATGGAGGGAAAGGAGGATAAACCCTTCGTAGAGGCATGAGGAGAGGAGAAGGTGCAGGAAGGGGAGAGGGAGAGAGCCACAGGCAGGAGTGCATGGCTGCTGGGATCGGCGCGGCTCCTCAGCTCGAAAACATTCACGCTCCACCGCATTTACGTCTCGGCGCATTTTCCAGGCAGATGCTCCAGCCCCGCTGGCAGAATCCCCTCGGAACCCCCCAAACCCGAAGGCGATTCCCCCGCATGCAGAGGGATGGCGGGGGGTGTCGGAGGGGTCTGGGCTGTGTTCGGGGGGTTCTCTCGGCCGGGGCAGGGAGGACACCGGGTCCCGGTACCACTAGATGGCAGCGGCCCCGCTGCGATCCCGCTGCCGCCGCATCCCGGCCCCGGCGCGGGGCCTCCCGGCTCCCCGGCATCCCCGCTGCGCCCTGCGAGCAGCGCCCGGGACAGGCTTTCCGTGCCGGCATCCCTTGGAAAAACGAGGGGCACCCGAGCCAGAGGCTCTTTCGCAATGCGGGGCGACGGCGGGGACAGTCCTCAGAGGCTCCGACGCCTGCCCGAGACAAAATCCTCCCTTTCCCTTCCCTCCTACCCGCGCTTTTGGTTTCCTTCTGTTTTTCTTTCCTTTTTTATTTTCCCCTGTCCCTCTCCAAAGGGCTGCCTGCTTTTCCCTAGCTCATTTCAAGCGTCAAGGGTTGCAAAATCAGACAGATGCGCCCTCCGAACGCGGGCTGAGCAGCAGCAATGTGCACACACGGTCCAAGCTGATTTCCCTGCACTGGGGGATTTTTAGGCTGGCAGTAAACTAACCAGGGCCTGAGGCAGTCTAATAAATAGCTTTACCTGACTTTCCTCTACAGGGCTGCATTTTTTCAGCCTTTGAAATAGTGTGGCTGCATGCAGCCTGCTCCTAGGGCACAGGCCCCAGCTCCTGCCTTCCCCCAAGATAAAATGGTGAAATTCCTGCTCTTCATCCAAACCCATGGCACAGACCATGCAGATAACCACGGGATAAATCCCTAGGCCCTGTTGTCATCTCTGTAGGGTCAAATTGGCTGCAACAGCCACCACTGCTCCTTTCGATGTGTCCCTGCTCCTGTGAGCCATTCCAAGGGTGGTGCTGCTGTGTCCCTGGGCTACCTGCAGGGAAGGATGTTCTGAGGGTCTATCTTCACGTGGAATTTCCATCTGCTTTACTGTCCTTACCCCTGTGCTGGATACGAAGAAATGGAATATTTGGTGTGAGTGTGTGGGAGACACTCTGGATGTTACTGAAACTCACCCCCTCCTGGGACAGGGTTTTTTTTAGACTGAAATAGGAAGCACAAACCTCACCCTGAGCTTCCTCTAGGGTTTGGTTCTTCCTAGAGGTTTCTCCTTACTGGAAATTTCTTTCCTGCACCTCTGGCCTGGATCCAGCCAAATTATTAAGCACAAGTTTAGCTTCAAACCAGCATTGCCACAGTGTCTTCTTGGGTGGGTTGGATTGTCTTGTTCCTCCTCACCTTGGGAAAGCTCGTGCGTCTCCATGCTCCTGCTGTGATATGATGGCAGTAAGAAGCAGAAGTATCGGCTTGATTTGCTTGTGCACCAACCACAAAACTGATCCTGTTTGTGTGCAGGAAGAGAGCTATCAAATCTGTGAGGACATGGGAATGCTGCATGTGAAGATTTGGGATCCCCAAGCATGAGCACCTGCAGCCCTGATGTCTACAGCTCAGCCCATCCTCATCCTCTCTGCTCTTCTCACCAGGGGACAGTCAGGTAATGCTTAAATTGCCAGTGAATGTTTGATACTGGCTGAAATGGCCAAGCAAAATCACAGCTGCTGTCACCAACAGGGACTCACAGATTTGCTTCTGTATCAATGACAAGCCACAACACCTGTTCTCCAGAGACTGGGACCACCAAAAAGTCTGATCTGTTTGGTCACACCCTCCCAACAGCTTGGACCCTGATGATCTCCCAGGTCTGGGTGTGTAAGAGCTCTGATGGAAATTCATTATGATTTCCTGACCCTTCCCCTGCTGTGAATTTAAATTCCTCAAACCCTAATGCAAGGAATTGAAGCACATATTGATTAAGGGCTTTTTATGGATGCCTGGCAGAGCATATTAAAAATTATTTAAAACTTGCATTCCAGTATTAATGACTCTTGTCTCCAGCACTTTGCAGCAATTCAGTCTTGACTTTTAATTGAAAATCTTTAGTTAAGACAAATTCTTACAGCCAGAGAAGATTAAGTGGTCCTCCTCCAGGTATGTGCCATGGAGGGACGTTCAACCTCAAGGTTCCCAAGTGGCTGTGAAATTCTAAAAAGGAGTTTCTGTCCTTAGAGTGGGTGGGTGTGGGTTGTTCTCTGAGGAGCCAGGTCTTTGGGCTTCCTCTCTAGGTGCTGCAGAATGGGTGTTTCACTGCCCCAGCACTCAAACCAATGACATGGGAAAGATTAATAACCTCCTTCAAAAGGGCAGTCACTGCAGCCACCTGCAGAGAAATGTGGCACCTCAGGGCTGGTGGTGCTCTTACATCCCATTTCCAACAACACTGGTGAATATCCACGAGCCAAACAAATCTGAGCCGATTACTGCTGCCACCAGGTCAAACACCTCATACCACCTCAGTCATGTTTTCTGCTGCCTCTGCATTTGATCCCAGGGGACTTCTTCCCAGTCATGAAGCTCGGGTCTGAAAGTTCACCTTAGCTTGAAAACACCCCCAGAGAGGATATGGAATTTTGTAGAAGGGACAGCAAGAGATGTCACCTTGGAACTGTCAGCACCTTGGTGGAGACAGCATTTAATTTAATATTTGTTGGCTCTATGGTAGCTGACAAAGGAGCCAGGAGTCTGCATTGTGGTTTGGTGTAGGAAACCAAGACCTTGCATGTTATAGAGCCTTGTGTCAGTATTATCTTCCTGCTTCATGCCTGGACCCCTCAACAGGGCTTTGTCTTTGCATTCCCTTTGCCTCCAAGGAGAAGCAAGCCCTCAGTAAATGCATCTCTGAATGTGCCTCCTCTGAAAGGAAATCAATATTTTCCATCCAGTCCCTGGTGGGACAGGATGTTGAACAGCAATCAGTGCCTTCACCCCCCTGCAAGGTCCCGGAGCCAGGGGAACTCCAAGACCACAGGGATTTCCAGGTCACATCAGCACAGGATAGGAGAGTCCCCCCGTGCATCAGAGGGGACTTCTGACCACGACAGCAAGGAATCAGTACTGGCCACAACCTGTTATGACTCTGGTTTAAAAAAAACCTTCTTCTATCTGCTGATGGCATGTTAAATGACTGTTCATTTTTTTTTTTATGACTGCATGTAAAACATGACCCAGCTGGGACCCCAAGTGCTTCTCTCCACCATGAGTGGCTTTCCTATAAGTCTCATCAAAGCCACCTGTCACCAGACACTACCCCAGGGACTGAGTTGTCCTTTCAGCCCATTGCATGTGCAGTACAGCTCTGCTTCTTATGCATGGGGGAGTTGAAACTGGATGATCTTTATGGTCCTTACCAACCCAAACCACCCTGTGACTCTGTGATTTACACCCTGAGAGGAGTCACAACCAACAGCACCATGCAGGTGGTGAATAACCATTACCCCAAAGGATATAAAGAGAAAAATATTTTGCAATATGCTGTAAGTTTTTTCCTTAAATATTCATTCTGTTCCTTCTCTTGTTTTAGTTTCTTGATGCCTTCCTTGTCCCACCCATCCTGAAGAGATAGAAATAAGCAGGGCTGTACTTTCACATCCAAAGAAGGTCCATGCCTCCTTTTCTCCTAGGTGGTAAAAGTGCTGCTCCATAACTGACTGTGCCACTGTGGTGTTTTACAGGGTAATGGAGTCTACTCATGTTTCCAAGGATTTTTATTGTTCTTGTTGCTGATTTTTCCTTGTGAGTCATGCAGTTATTGGCTTGATTCTCTGGATCAAGTGCTTGGCTGGAAACCATGGGGTTCATCAGACTGCAAGCAACCCATATTTGCTCCTGTGATGTCCAGGAGTTAAAAATCATGAGTTAACCAAGCTGAGGCATCCTCCAGGCCCAATGTCCACATATCGTCATATTTTTTTCATATTTTTAACCAATAAAAGGAACTATAAACTCCAAGGATAGTCAGGGGTGCATCACCTATGCCTTGACTATCTTAAGGAGTGTGTTTGATGCTGTAGGTGGGTCTATGAAGAGGACCTTGCCAAAGACCACCCCGACTTTCCACATTGTGGTGTTTTGTGCACATGGAGTGAACTGCACGTAGCCCTCGTGAAAAAGTCCATCAAATAACCAGCACATCCTTCTCCCCAGCCTCCAGTGCCCACAGACGACAATGGCGTTACCAAAGGACTTGCAGCAGGCAGTGAGTTATGATTAAAGTGGTGGTTATTTATAATAAACGGAGCATTCAGATGGAAAAGTCCAGTTAACTCTCCTAATTGTGCCCTGGGGTGGCTGTGTGCTCAGGGACACCCTCCCCTCGCTGTTGTACCACAGCACTGTACATCCTCTTCCAAAATCACGATGAAGTGACTTTGGTTTTGCTTTGAGGCAAAGGTTTTGTTGTTCAAGGAGCAAGCAAGACTCTGGCCTCTTCCCATACCCCTTCCATTTTTTGGTTGTTTGTTTTCTTGTTTTGGTTTTTGGGTTTTTTTTTATTTGAATGGAAGGCTGGAATTGCTTTTCTACACACAAAATGAGGATGCTGGTGGAAAGCTTTGCAGAGATGGTACATTTTATGTGCAAGCAGTCCCTCAAAAACCCAGGCCAAGGTGCTTATTTACTTATCCCTCAAGGGCTCAGCAGCAGGAGGTGGTAGCTGGGATGGAAATTACCTGCCAGTGACGGAGCACTTGGAGGATGCCACAGCTAAAGCTGGAGAAAACCCACACACCACCATGTGATGCTTTCACCCTGGGGATTTTGAGGGTTTTATGCAAAGTCTGATGTGTTTCCTGAGTGGAGACACAGCTCCATTGCTATAATATTAGGCTTCTTCAAAACTGAGACCTACACACACAAGGATCTCACCTTCCCATGAAAACACTCTAACCCAGACACTCCTCACCACTTAGGGCAGCTCAGAAGACAGAAGTGAAGTGTTGTAACTCGAACTCATCTCTAATTATCTGGAATTTGTTCACACTAAATCACACAGAGTGAAATGTCCTACAAGCATAGTCCATAATTCATGACTCTGTTGATTTCTCTCCTAGGCTACAGTGACATCAGTAAATAACAAAAGACTGTCCTGTCAAAAAAATCAAGGGGGATATTTCTGAGGAACTGGGAAAATGCTCTCCAAGGGACATGAAAAGTGCAGCAGCCTGCCATCACCCTGTGAGAAAAATAGAGTGAAAGCACATGAGATTTAACTCATTAAAAATGTGGGTTTGATGCAGATTTTTGTTTTTATATTGTAGCATCTGGAGTTTCCAATGAGTGTGACCACATCCTCTTTGGATTCAGCGAGCCTTTAAGAGTGAACCACAAAGGAAGCACAGAAATTACTTATTTAGGGACAAAGAAAAGCTTTTGTTTTCTGTTATTTTACACAATGCCATTCTGACAGAACCCTGCTTATTCTGGGACCTGTGTTATGGCAGCAGATCCTCCTTGTTCCAAGGGACATATCCCAGTCTTCCATCTTTAGGAAATATTCCATTCCCCTGCCTTTAAAACAAGGTAATAATATTTCCCTAACACAATAATATTGTGTTTTTATACTTCCACGGCATCTGAATAATGTGGCAGAACAAGAACCAGACCTCACCTGCTTTTTTTTCTCTTCAAGCTAGTGACAGACCACATCAGGGCATCCTTGATTTTCCATCTCTCAGCCTCCAGCAGCACCTGTCAGCAGCCCATCTGTTGGAGAGAAAACCCATTTGGCTCTGCTCTGTAGTTATTTAAGGAGAGGGACGACAAATGCTTACATCATTCAGGAGCCTAAGTCCTGGGGGAAACCATCAGGTTTTGATTTTTAAAACACACCAAACTTGAGCATTGCCCGGTGGCACAAAGCTGGTGGGATAGGAATGTGCTCCCATGTTGCCATGGCCGTGTTTTTCCCCACAGCTTCGCTTCCCACGTTCCGTGTTCAGCAGTGGCCTGTAGGGACAGTGGCCCTTGGAAGTCTCTCCCCTCGAGACAGGGGTGGAGATGAACACCAAAGTCATTGGGCCAGACAGTCAAGAGGAAGCATCACCAGCAGGATCAGCAGCTTTTTTCCTAGAGGATGATGAATCAAAGCCAGCCAGCTCCTGGCTGCTGCCCTGGTGTCCAGTCCAGGAAAAGAGGATTGGTGGCGGCTGGGTTGGGCCATGAATGTGGGAGGATCTCTGAAGGAGGGAGAGCCTTGAAAGCAGGCAAGTGAAGCTCAGAGGGATGTGCTGAACTCACTCTAGACTGGGTGGGGCAGAAAACCAAAACATGAATCAGCTCCTGAGCCCTGGAAAGAGGCTGGTCTTGGCCATTTGCAGTTGGCTGCCACTGACTCTTCTCATTGCCAGTCTGTCCAGCACAAGCTGGACAGGATGTGCCTGGTGAAGGGCCTGCTGAAGGGGATGAAATCACCGTTCTGAGGCTGCCTGAAACTTCCTACACCCCTTTGTGGAGTGGGAGGGCCACTGATCATTTCTCAGGTGTCTCCCCATCTCCCAGCTATCCACCCTCCTGGGAAGGGTAGGGCAGCTGAAGTGTGTGCTTGGTTAGTAAAGGAAGATGGACCATTGTACTGATAGCTGCTTTTCCCCTGAAAGATAGAAGAGTATAAAGGGCTGGAGCAATGAACCACAGTTCAGGAGAACCAAAACCACCATGGGCTTCTGTGGCTCTGCGGGAAGCAGGAAGGATGAATCAGGAAGCAGGACAACCTGCTCGATCATGGGGTGGGGAGACACCAGATGGAGATGGACCAGTGGAGAGGTGGCCTGGAGGGACAGAGAGCTGAATCCATGAAAGCCAGGAAGCTCTGCCTGGCCCCCAGTGGGAACCCAGAGAACATCAAGGAACAAGATCTTCCTGCAAGTCCTGTCCTATTTCTCCACAGGGGCTGACCTACCCTTTGCTCAGACCTACCAGCTCAGCCTCATTTTCCTTTGTGTAGGTGAGTTGGGTTGCTCAGGAGTCCAGAATGTGGGATGTTCTTCCAGTGAGTTTCATAGGAAGGAGCTCAAACCAGGGCAGTCCTGCCCTGATTATGAGCAGAGAGCTTGTAGGTTACAAAGAGTGGGGAAATACGGCCACAGGTCAGGAAAGGTTGGGTGAGTATCCAGCAGAAAAAGGCAAACTTAAGACAGTTTGCATGAAATGCCAGAGATATTTTGAGATTTGGAGCACAGGGAGCAGAAAGATGAGTAAAGAATTTGGGGAAGATGAGCCTGGGCCAGCTGCAGAGCATCCCAGCAGGGAGGTTAGAGGAGCAGCAGAGAGATCTTATGGTAGGTAATCTTTCAAACAGTGCAAAGTCTTTAGAAACAATGAAACAGTCACTTTATATCAGGTTAAGTATCTGGTTCTTGTAGCCCTGATGTTTACATCTGGCCCTAAAACTCAAATTACTGCAGTGTCTGATGTTGATGGCTTTAGGTGTCTTGAAAATCTCACATATCTTCTACAGTATAATTGGTCTAAAACATGTTTTCCTTGTTTTTCTGGTGCCAGGGCCAGTCAACGGTCCAAGTTTTGTAACCTGCTTGTTTACACTGCTTCAAGCAAACCCAGAGTCAAGCCTCTGGATGTTGTGGTGCCACATTCTTCCTTCAGTCTTTTTTTTTTTCCTGCCTTTTCCACCCCATCCCTGACAGGGGAAGCACTGTTCTTTCCGTGCTCCTTGGTTCTGTGTTCAAAGCAGTTACAGAAAAAGTGACAATTAGGAAAGAAAGAACCTTCAGTATCTGCTTTGGCAGGCACAACACATCCCACTGCTGAGCTGCAGCAAGGCAAAGCAGCTGCCTGCCTGGGTCAGATGGAGATTTTAGTGCCTTGTATTGTGGGATCTCCCCAGAGAGCCTGGTGCTCTGCCACGCTGCAGAGGCAGTGAAAAGCCAATATTAAAGTCAAGCAATGCACGTTTATAGCAGTCCTGCACGGAGCAGGGAGCTGGACTTGTTGATCCTGGTTATTTTTCACTTTTTATTTTTCACAGTTTTAGGGTGGTGAGGACCTGGCACAGGGTGCCCAGAGAAGCTGTGGCTGCCCCATGATCCCTGAAAGTGTCCAAGGCCAGGCTGGACAGGGCTTGGAGCACCCTGGGATAGTGGAAGGTGTCCCTGGCCATGGCAGGGATCTGGAACACAAAGGTCTTTGAGGTCCTTCCAACCTAAACTATTCTATGATCCTTCTGGGACCCTTCCAACCAGAGATACTCTATGATTTCAGGATGCCAAACTGCAATTCAGAAAACAATAGTGATTAGAAGCAAACAAGAAGGTTAGATAAGTTAATATTTGGGTGATCAAGTAACCTGGGGCAGGGTAACAGACATCAACTTTGTCTTTCCAACATTAGTGTGCTCTACCAAAGTGATTTAAAGGTTGCTAAGCAATGTCAGTGGTTTCCCCCCAGACTGAAGGATAACAGAAGCAAATGAGTTCACTGCAGTAGAACTGAACTTATATAAAATCTAAATATATATATATAATCATTGCTATTGAAATTTTCTGTTTCTTAAAGCATTCCAGGCAGCTGAAAAACCTAATGAAAGCCAAGACCCTTATTTGATGTCATTTAAAGTCTTCTGGATCAGCCAAGGTGGACCTGCAACCCCTTCTCCAGGTCTTACCTGGCCCTGGCTCACTGTCCAAGGCTGTTGATAAATGCTGCATGAAGCCTCATTTTCCTTCCTTTTTTCAGTCCAGGGAAAATGAACTGAAATCTCCACCCCAGATGATAAAAAAGAAAATCTTATCAAAGCATGACTTTATGAAGGGCAAGGCAGACAAAGAGAGTGGGAAGAGAGAGAAGATAATTTCCTAAACCATTAAACAAGCCTCATTTTCCCACACCATCGCTTCTCCCTCCTTATTTTTATGAGGCAGCAACCAGCCCCTTCATGTCAACACATCACCTTTGTGTTTTGTGGGTGAACAGGGGAGGGTTCTGGGTTTGAAGGTCCCGCTGGAACTCTCTGCTAGTCCCTTCTGTCCCTGCTGGTCACCTCTCTCATTTCCTCAAGACACTCTCTGGTACCTCCACAGCACCACAAGTCTGGAGAGGACCAAAAAGCAGCATTTTCATGCCACGAAAGGGAGAATTTCCCAAAAATACTTTTAGGACTATGGTAGAGTGATCAAAGAAGTCTGGAAGTGACACAACCAACAGTACATGCCAGAGGACAAGAGATAAGGACTTGGAATTGTCCTGTTATGTCTCACAAGGACACAAAAAGGAGACTGAGGTGAGCAGCAGAAAACTCCCAGTAGGACAGGAACCATCAAAATGTACTGAGGTTTCACCTGCCTCCTCCAGGTGAGGACCGGGAAGCGCTGGAGACATGGAATAATGTGGAGCTGGTGTTGCCAGCTCCCTGCAGTTCATCCCTCCAGATTTCCTAGTATTTATTCTCCTGTTCTGGGAAGAGCCGAGAGCTGCAAGAGGCCCAACTCACAGGGATGTTTAGAGAAAGGAAAGACCATTGTGTGAAAGACTTTGGTATTTCAGGGTTTGTTTTCCTTCTGACACAGAACAAAACACAACCATGTCAAAACCCTCTGCAGGGCAAAACAGAACAACAACAAAAAACCAAACCAAACCAAACAAACCAAAAAATATCAAGCAGCAGCATTTTGGACATGGCCTGTGGAAGTGTTTCTCTTCACTTTTGGGCTTTTCAGTCTCACAATCTACTCTTGGTAGCTATTTCAGGATTTTTTTAAAAAAGGGGGAAGAAGAAAGAAGTAAAGGAAAATAAAAGCCACACCAAAGCAGAGATGAGAAGCCTTTCCTGTGCCAGGGTCTGACCCTGCCTCGGGTTTTCTCTGCAATAGCACCAGGATCAAAGCATCTCCCTTCTTTTTGCCCTAGGTGGGATGCAGAGCTGCAAAGGAGCCTCCAAGTTTTAAGCAGGAAAAGTTGGGAACCACCTGTGTGACATCAGCAGAGCTGTTTTGCACCAGCTTTCCTTGAGCAGAAGGACCAACAGTCCAGAAATTTTAGAAAGGTGCGACGAAAGGGTTGATTCCCAGCAACACAACCGGGTGAAAGCCATTGCTCGGGGCGGTGTTTTGGGTCAAATTCACCCAAAAGGCTCCAAGCCCAGCCTCCTCGCTGGCCCTGGGTGGGTTGGTGTCGCTGCTGACGCTTTCAGGCCCTGTTTCGGGGCTGTTCTGTGGGTGGCTGGGTGAGTTTCCCGGTGCGGTGCCGATGCGTTCCCCGGCGGCAGAGAGCAGCTCGCCACCGGCTCTCCCCGCGCTTGGCAGCGCGCCCGGCCGCCTTTCACTGCCGCCTTTTCATTCGCCTTAATTCACTGCGTTTCCTTTCTTGCTCCTTGCCAGGAACAGAGGGAGAGCTTGTTCCAGCAGACGGGCCCCATCCGCCCCGCCCGGCTCCGCTGGAGCGAGGGCTGGAAAAGCGGGATGCGGGCGAAGGGGATCTCCCACCCCTGCGGGGCCCCCGCGCCGCCTGCGCGCCGCTTCCCAGCAAATACGGTAAGCGCTCAGCCTAAAAATGTAAGTCTGATCTCATGACACAGGGTGGCCCTGCATTCCTCACCTCTGACATAACCCGCTGGGAGTGTGCTCCGCACAAAAACACAAACAAGATGTCCTGGCGGGCTGGCGGCGGGGGCCGGGCAGCTGGCAGATGTTCCGCAGAGCCCCCCGGGTGCCACAGCTCCGGCACAGGCTGTACCCGGGCGGGGAGGGCACGGCCACGGCCCGGGCTGCCAGCACAGAGCCGGCCGCTGGTGGCTGGATGGGAGCCCAGCCTCTCCCCCGGCCCAAGGGAAGGTACCGTGCTGTGGTTCTGTATCAGGGAGGCAGCTGGATCTCTTCCCAAAACCTCCCCTGGGATTTTGCTTGGCCCATGCCCGAGGGCATTCGTAAGGACTTTGCGGTGCTTTTGCAGGAGGCTGGTGCTTGTTATTTTTTTGCCTTGTTTTTTGTTTCTTTCCTAGTGTCCCTGGGCAGGCTCCGCTCTGGCTCTGCCACGGCCACGATTTTCTGTGTCCGTGAGCCTCCCGGTCCCGCAGCAGCTCCGCAGCGATTCCCAGGCCCGGCAAGCTCCGTGTCGTGCCCCACAGAGCTCGGCACCCGAAGCCCCGGGTGCGCTGGGGCGCTGATTCCTCCCTGCGAGCACACACAGCCTGGGATGGGATGCTTTGCCAAGGATCACGTGGAGAAT
Source organism: Parus major (assembly GCF_001522545.3). Classification (NCBI taxonomy): domain Eukaryota; kingdom Metazoa; phylum Chordata; class Aves; order Passeriformes; family Paridae; genus Parus; species Parus major. The sequence continues at coordinate 3,839,735 of NC_031769.1, forward strand.
CCCAGTCCCGCTGCCGAAAACACGAGGCAGACTTTGCTCCCAGCCAAACCCTCCTTCAAAGCACAGCCTTGTCTAGAACAGGAACAGACCCTGCTCTCCCCTCTAGCCCGGCCACGCCGCACCACTTGTTTACTTTCTTCTGCAAATGCCCTAAACCTTGACACCGACCTATTTTCCCTTCTGTTACGCAAAGCTCCTTTCCTAGAAAGAGGCTTTGTGAGGCTCGGTCCAACCAGCCCAGCTCTCCTCCATGTGTGTAAAAGCAGACTGTAAGAGCCTGGCAGGTTCAGCTCAGCTCCAGCACATCCAAAACCCACACAGGGATGAGTCAGGAGGCTCGGGCAGATGTTACCTGAAACCATCCTGCGAGACAGCCGGCCCCGTTTGCGGGAAATCAGATAAGCAGTAAGGCAGCCTTCAAGTCCACTCCTCAAACTTTGCTTTTTATTAGTGCTTTTCATCCATCTCCTCCTTCTCCAGCATTCAACAAAGCTGGGAGACAGGGTTTTTTTTCCAGACATTTCTGTTTCTCTCCTTACCTTTCACTGGCATGGAAAACATCTGATTTTTTTTTTTTTTTTTTAATTTCACATTTTCAAAAAGAAAATTAAAAAAAATTGTCCTCCTTCTTCCACAATACTTCCAAATTTTCAAGATTGCTATTCTTCTGGCAGAGGATGCTTTGCAAGAGAACACAAGACAAACATTGGTAATGAGAAACAATAGTAACAAGAGAACAAAAAATGTTTCAAATTTGCTCCTTCAGAGCACACAACGCTTGATCCCAGAACGGAAGAGAGCCTTTCCTCATGGGTCCAAGGCTCTTTTCAGACACTCCTTTATCCTGGGCCTCTGATCCTTTCTTTTTTCTCAAGGAGGTGCTCTGGCCATGCTCAAGTTGTTGGCAGCGTGGAGTTGTCCCCTCCTCCCCTCACTGGTGATCACAAACAGCTCCTTCCACAATTCCTTCTACATCTCTAATCCACAACCCAGCTTTTTAAGCTAACACAAAGTCAAGGATGGTTTATTTTAACCTGCCAGGTTGTAACCTGAAGCTAGAGATACAAACTCAGCCTAACAAGTTTCCCTTGGCCAGCTAAGAGCACAGGTTAGAGATTAATCCAACTGCAGCAGATGGTCTGGGCTGGACGCTTGCTGCTTCCCACAGCTGCTCTTTCCTGTCCCCTCACTACCTGCAGCCTGGCTTGGCTTCTATCCCTGCTCTTGCCTGGTCAGGGATGGGCTGCTTTACACAAAAACAGAAGCAGAATTTGAAGCCTGATGTGCTGGAGGCAAGGCCTGGCTGTGAGTGGCTCACAGCACCAACACCCGCACATGAACACTCGTGTTTTCCATCACTTGGAACCATCAGACTTCAAATCACTGCCAGTGACTCCTTGTGCCTCTGTTACCTTGTCCATGCAGGACAAGGATGATGGGGTGGGCTCAGTTTATGCCAGAGAATTCTGCTGTGGGTCTTATCCCCTGTTCAAAGCAGTTTGAGATGACACAGGGAGTGCAGGTACTGGGGTAAGTAACAGACCCCCTGCTCCTTGGGAAGCCACTCAGTAAAGGAGTGAGTGATTCCACACATGACCTGGCCTTCCCTGGTTGTAAGAGTTGAGGTTGAACCCTTGGATGGGTTCTTGTGTCCCAGAAATAGTAAATTTCCCTTTCTCTCTCCCTCCTTCCCTCCCCTCTATACCTGGCTGTCTTTTGGCACAAACCTTGTTGTTTTCAACTCTTTGGGAATGCAAACAAAACTGGAGATTGTCCCTTGGTTCACAGTGAACAGGAAGTGGCAGAGAAACTGTCTGATCACATCTGCCTGTTTTCCTGCCAGAAATGCCAGGGACTACTTAATCCCAAGGTGCTGAAGAACACTTTGGGTATGTTACCCATAACAGTCTATGCCAAGCCTCCAATTTTCCATGCTTTTAGACCAAGAGGAGGCAACTAGAAAGTCAGCAGGAGTAAAATTTTTATTCACCTGGAGAGAAGATTATTCACATAATTTTGATTCACCTGGAGAGGTTTAGATCAGGTGAGGAGGAGGTGGACATTCCTTCCCATTGAAACCTGATAGGACATCTCTGGCCACACAGGAGCTATGAGGAAAGTTTTCCCTGCTCTGAGGATACTTAAGGGAATGGTGGATATAAATGCACTGAGAGGCTGTACAGCCCTTTCCACCTCTGAGATTAAATAAAGCAATGGAATTAAAGGAAACAATGGTTTTATTGGTAATTTTGAAAAGCATCAAATGGGACTTTTCCCATCTAAGGGCAAAACTTGCATAGGGTCACCAGGGTGTTGTGACTTCCCAAATCCTCCTGCCTGGCTGAGCAGAGCTGTCCTGCTCATCTCCCCCAGCCCCTGGCCAAGGGTCTCACACATGACTGGAAAAAGTTTAACAACCTTGCAGAAGGAGGCAGCCTACAAGATGGGTTTGGAGGAATTTTGTTTACTTATTCCAGCTGACTCGTTTGGGGGGAGATGAGCTGTGCTCTAAAAGGGTCATTCCTGGCTGGAAATGTAGCACAAGGAGATTTACCCAGGGGCTGCAGCTGTGACCCAGTGGAGCAACAGACAGCCCTCAGCATCTGCCACTCTTGACTGTCCCAGGGATCAGGAGGATGCAATAGGATCCTGTTTTGACTTTCTTTTTAGGGAACCAGGTGTCCTGCTTGGAATCTAGCGGCAGGACAAAAAGCTTCTTTCAGAACCCACCAGTCTTCCTCCCTGAAATTCTTTCCTGAAAAAAAAAACATAATCTTTTTGACAACTACATAAGCCCTGCCTGGAAATCCCATGGAATAAAGGGTCCTTGGCTGGAGCTGTTATTTGAGCTTTGATAGCCCTGCAAAAATTTTCCCAGATCTGCTGGCAAGTTTTGAATGTGACACTAGGCTGAGGTGATCTGAAATACAAGTGGCCTTCCAAGGAATGTTATCCACTCACTCTATTTTATTTTTTGCCTGCTTTTGAATGCACATTGAATGCAAACAAGTCAGGAGTTGGCAGCTGGGCTGATTCTTGTGCTTGCTTACACAGGCATTATTGGGCACCTGGGATTTCCAGAGGCACAACGTTTATTAGGGGTGCTAACAATGTGCTGGGGCAGGGGCTGGGGTTTTGTAGCAGATGTGCTGTGTTTTGGTACTTTGGCCCATAATGATGAGCAGTCAGTCCCAGCATCCCACTGAGACAGAAGCTAAAAGTTGAATGCTATGAACAGAGCAGGGCTGGGATGTTGGCAGGCACCTTTCCCAAGGAGGCAGCACTAATATATTTTCATTTGTTTTCTCCATTTTAAAACTGAAACCCTTGGAATCAGCGAGTAAGGGAATGCCAATGTTAGGATTAAAAATAAAAATAAACTAAAATTGAAAAAAGAAAAAACCAAACAAGAAAAAGTCTTCTGAGCATCCAGCAGGCACAGCAACCAGAGGGAAATAAACCATGTCCCAGAGTTATTATCTTGCTGTAATTCCACACAGCGACAGGATAAATGGCCTATTCCTGGAAGTGCTCTTTCCATGGTTGCGTCTACAGGCTTGGATTTAAGGTCAGATTACCTGATTTAACAAATTGAAGAGTGTCAGCTGATCCCAGTAACCAACCAAGTGCATGCTGTGCCTCACAACCTTCTACCTCAGCGTCTGAAACCGTCTCTCCTAAACCAGCAGTTCTCAAACCTCAGTGTCTGGGCTGTGATTCAGCAGCAGAAGGAACATCCCAAAATACAACCCCTAAAGTATTCAGGCATCAGCTAAAACCCATACACGGTCCCTACACTTGAAAATTCTTTTTTTTTTTGAGGCTTTCAACCTTTCAAAGCCTGAAATTGCCTTTCACATTCACTTCTAACTAAAAGATATGAGAAAACACAGCCCTGTGTGTAGTCAGTGCTGGACAGAAAAGCCCCATTGCTGCTTCCTCCATCAGGTAGGAAGGACCTTCAGGCTGATGCTGGAAGGTCACATTTCATTGCTATCTTGTTTTCCATGGAACTACAGCCAAAGCTGAGGCTCCAGCCCCTCTGGGCTCACTTGGGGGATGTCACTGACTTGCTGCCGTGTCTTGGTTTCCCTGATGAGAAGTTGGTCAGCAGACTACTGATCCTCGTTCCCCTGGTGTGTCTGGAAACCTGCTCAGCTTCCCTCTAGATCCAGCACAGCATCATGAGCCCAGGAGCAAAACAGTGGCCCTGCCAAAGTCTGCCATTTTTAATTCTTCACTCTGATTTCCTCTTTCTGAACCCAAATGTGCCCATGGTTGGATTTTCTCTTGCCTGAGTCTCCCAGAGCTGTAGGCATGCAGCAGTGAGAGTGGGATTTAATGAGGTTTGTGCTTTTGGTTGATCCAGGGAAGGACTGATGTGGATAGTAAGGCAATTCCCAAAATCTGCAAGGAGAATTGCACGGGCAGCATCATTGTGTTCTAAGAGTAATTCAGTTTCTAATACCTCTACAGAGTAAAACACAACCCCAGCCTTTGGAGGATGTGTGACATGGAGGAGGAGGCCTGGAGCCAGTGACCCTGAGATCCTCAGCTGGATCGTGCCAGATGCAACAGGAGGCTGGAAAACCTCAGGAATTCACTTGGACCACATTCAACTCCCTTCCTGTGCAGTCTGACAAAGCCTTAAACATCAGCAGGGCTGGGGACAGGTACAGGCACTGTCATCACGAGCAGGGATGGAGCTGGTGTGCTCCTTCAAACAACTCTGAGGTGCTGCTTTTATTTCTCCCCCACTGATGAGGTGCAGAACTAAGAGCCTGGCAGCCCTGGAAATGGAAAGTTCCTGATGTAAGCAGAGTTTTCATGATAGCAGTGGGCACTGAGTCTGTAACAAGCTCTGTGGCTGGCAGCTTGAGGAGAGCCCTTGGTGTTCCAGTGCTGTGTCCCCTCACAGTGGCCAGTTCTCCCCGGTGTTTGCAGCTGGAAAACTGCAAAGAAAAAAGTCCATAGTGCCTCATTTGCTGCAAAATACAGCAATTAAGGAACAGGAACACTCCTGAACAAAGTGCTACAGAGATGTGATGCTGTTTGTTCTCTCTGGAGCTGAGCCCAGGGCTGATGACTGAAACCTGTTGAATCCCACACCTTCAAAGCCAGAGCCTGGTCTGTGCTCATGTGCCCTATCTCGGGGTGAGAACTTTCCTGGAGCCACCAAAAGATGCCAAACCCTTTCTTCTGTAATCTGTCCTGCCTGCCAGGATGCCAAAAGCCACGCCAGACCTGGAGCCTGGGCCAAAAGTGCTATGTAGACATGCCCAGAGAAGAGAGCTGGCACAAGGGGCTGTATAAAGTGAGATATGTGAAGCTGCAGGCAAATAGTTTGGTAATCACAAGGGTAGGTTTGGCTTGGCATGTCTGCTCATTGAGAAAGAAGGAGGCAAAACAGCTTGGGAAAGGTTTGGAGCCTGGTTTGGTGGGAGCTCAGGAAAGCTTCAAGGGGTTAAACATCCTCCGAGGAAAGTTGAGGTGAAGGACTCAGTGATATCCCCATGGGGCCACAAACACTCTAACAAAAGAGGGTTTTCTCAGTGGGGAAAAAAAATGACCAAATTTCTGATAATGAATCCCATCCCATGGTGTGGGAGGAGTGTGTGCCTTGCTTAGCACATGTGCAGGGGGATACATTCCCTGGGTGGCTGTCACTGGTGCTCATGGCCAGCCAGTCCCCAGTGAACTCAGTGAGCATTTCTGATCAAAACCTTCCCAAGCTGATCTATTTTCAGCCCAACCCACTCAATACCTTGATTGCCACACAGCTCTTTTAGCTGCTCTTAGGTAAACAGGCTGTCGCTCCTTGGCATTTTGCCTCACTAAGCCCAAAAATACAAGTGGCACAGAAAATTAGAGAAGCTGCTCTCCCTCTCTGGGAAAAATGATGCTATTTCTGAAATAAACTGGTTTTAATACACCTCACTGGCCATGCAGGGATAAATATGCATAAATACACTTGAACTGAAGGTTCAGCTGTTGACATCTCAGTATGGAGACTGAGACAGAGAGAATTATGTGTCTCACAGGAGATTGAAGCACTGCACAGGACACTTTTTACACATCCTCCCTCAGCCAGCATCCCTGGGGCTGAGCCACAGGCTTGAGCAGATCGAAATCAGAGCTCCATCCACGGCAGATCTTATTTTTGAGGAATGGCAGGAACACCGGCCAGAGCTGGAAATTGTGTTTTCAGTTTCCCCTTAGTAAGTAAACACAAAGAAGTCAACAACAGATGGAGCATCACATGGAGTTACACAGGTCAGCACAGACTGCAGAGAACCCCTGAGTCTGAAAAAGGAATAATTTGGAGTGGGGGAGCAGCTGGGAGATTTTTCTGAGAGATTGAGAAAGACAGCAAAAAATACTGGTGTGAGCAATCAGCAAGCAGCAGCTGAAAACCCAGGGCTTGTGGAAGGAGACAAAGATGGGCAGGCAACAGGGCAAGCTGACAGCTCCGGGGTAGGACAGGCTTGGGGGTCTTTTGTTTGGCTGGAGACTAGAGAATGCAAGGAAAAAGGTGTTGAACTGATGACAAAATGAGCAGGACTAAAGCAGGCAAAAAGCAGAACAAAACTGGATTTTGTGTAACGAGCAGATCGAAGCTCTGCCAGACAGAGAAGAGATTTCCAGCAGTTTATAGAGTGCTGTGGGGAGTCTGGGGTGAGGCATGAGGGATTCAGGTGAGTGGAGTGCTGCAGTAATGGGCTGCAGTGTGGAGGAAGATGAAAGGGAGGAAAGGGAGCAGAGGACACCTATTAATAAAAAAATACCAATTTCTTTTAAGATTTATTGATACCTCAGAGCCTGAAAGTCTCCCATGCCTCTGCATCTTTGTGCTAACATTACCCAAGAGTGGGCAGTGGGGGGGATTTGTGATGAGCCTTTGAGCTCAAGTGGGAAAGAGCTCTCAAAGTTAATTTGTAGAAATGAAAAGAAGACTTTGGTTAAGAGATTTCAGCCTGAGAAACCTGTGCTGCAGTAGAAAGATGGCATCAGTGTTTCTAAAAACCCAGCTGGCCATTGCTGAACATGCACTACCACACATAAAAATGCAATCACTCAGTTGGGGACTTCGGGATGGTGGCTGTGGATTAATTCAGCGCTGGAGGGAAAATTGATGGTTGCCCTGGGACCAGTGTTTGCTGGCCAGCAAACAAAGGACAGCCCCATCTGGTCATGGGGAGAGCAGTGACAGTGCAAAAGGATGAAGTGATCACAGAGCAGGTCATGAACTCGCCCCAAAGGAGGGGCAGAAGGGATCTGTTGAGGAGCTGCAGGGCTGAGTCAGTAGGAGACAGAGGTGAAGTTTATTCCTTGCAGGGTGTTAATGAAACAGGTACTGAGAAGTTCCCATCAAAAACAATGCTGGGAAGTTGGGGATGGTGAGTCACCAAAATAATGTGATAATAAACGTGATAATAAATATTTATCACAGGGAGAGGGCTAACAAACAAAAGCTAAAATTGGGAGTAGACTTCATTACAGCTGAGGATTGCTTCCGAGGGGAGAGGATACAGGATACAGGGCTGGCTGACCTCTGGGAGAAAAATGTGATCACAGCAGAAAGCTGGCAAGCAGCTCCAAGGGAATTTGTATTCCAGAGGAGGCAGCTTTGGTAACATCAATGCTGACAAATTATTAGGGCACACTTACAGGGCAGCAGTCTCTATTCCTCACACCACACCTTGTGTGCAGCCAGCCTGGGGGGAAAGAGGCACCTTCAGGGCACTGTAACTCTTCTGGTCCATTTTGGATTCCTGCTGGAAATTGGGACAGCAGGTTCCTGGTCCCCATCAGCTGCTCCATCAGGATATCAGCAGATTTAAGCAGATGAATGCAGCGCATCATGCTTTGAAATCAGTTCTGCTCGTGTGGCAAATGGAGCTGTGAACCAGAAGATGGGTTCCCAGGGGGGTAAATGGTATTTTTAATGGCTTGTGAACCTCCAGAGGTTGGGATTTTCCTGGCTCCAGCCCGTGTATCCCCACTCATGCCATGGAAGGTGTGCTGAAGGCAACACCAGGCAACTTTTACCTATCAGCAGCTCTCCATGCTGAGCAAATATTTGCCTTATCATGGCATTAATGTGCCCATCCCAGCTGTAGCTAAATGTCAACCACAGAATAAAGCTGTGCCACCTGGGGAAGACCCTGTGCTGCTTGTGCAGCTCCAGACTGATCAGAACATGGGGAGAAGCAACTCAGAAAGACCCTGTTTCCAAAGGTGGCGTTTGACAAGGGCGCTGTGTCCTGCTGAGGATGTTTGTGGGATCCCTGGAGAATTACTGCTGTGTCTGCTGGTGGATGATGATGGCTGAGAGCACCCCCTTCTCCCCCCATTCCCAGGTTCTTTCTGATGCCGTTTTGCTCTCTCTGGCGTTTGCAGCCAAGTTTCTCCTCCGCTGACCGCAGTTCCCCTCCGGAAGGGGCTGCTGCGGGGAGCTGCAGTTCCTCGGGCCACGGTGACATTTGCAGTGACCGGGAGGTCACTCAGGAACAAAACAAAAGCAGCGGCCGCCCCGCCGAGCTGGGCAGCCACGGAGTGCCCTGCAGAGGGGAGAGCACAAAGGGCATTGAAAACCTGCATTTTACCTCACACCGCACTCCTATTTCACTTAAAACATTTTTTTAAATCTCTGGCAAAACTTTTTTTCTATTTCCTTTCCTTTCCTTTCCTTTCCTTTCCTTTCCTTTCCTTTCCTTTCCTTTCCTTTCCTTTCCTTTCCTTTCCTTTCCTTTCCTTTCCTTT
>NC_031769.1:3849097-3852674 GCF_001522545.3 Parus major
GTTTGTGCCAAACCCTGGCACAGGCTGCCCAAGGAAGAGGTGGAGTCACCACTCCTGGAGGGTTTAAAAGACTTGGGGACAGGGTTTAGTGGTGGCCTCGGCAGTGCTGGGTTAAGGATTGGACTTGGTGGCCTTAAAGGTCTTTTCCAACCCTGTGGCTCTGTGATACTCAGGTCTGGAGGAAGATGTTCAGCGTGGACTGAATTCATTCCATTCTTCCCTTGCCACATTCCCTTCATCATCCTTAATGCAATCTTCACAAGGACCCTGGTGAGCTCAATGACTTGTGCCTACAGCATCAGAGATTAAATGAGGCTGGAAAGGACCTCAGGAGGTCACCAGGCCAAATCTTCTGCCAAGAGCAGGAATCAGGAATAAACAGGCACTCGTTGTTAGGCTTCTCCTCTCAGTTGGCAAGAACCAGTTTAAAAATGGTTTAAAAGTATTTTTGAGTATGCACAATGTGTTTGCAGCATCCTTTGAGTCAGAATATTGTTTGTTATTGCAGTCCCTGTCCACATGTCACCTTCCCTTGCTTCCTCTTATGCTTTCTTCCTGTGCCATTCTTTGCCTTGGAAAGGACTCTTCTTTGCACCTGCTCAGCATAAGGAGAGGGGAGGAAGAAAAGCTTTGGTAGGTTTTACTACTGGTTTTTTTTGGAAAGGTTGTTGGTGGTTGTTTTTTAAAACTTTAATGGAAAATTTCAATACTGAAACTTTCCATCCTGGTAATGGGGTTTTGCCAGAAAACAAAAGAAAGGGGAGGGAAGCCTGAAGGAGCAGTTAAATTTAGCTTTCCAACTCCATTGCATAAAGAAACCCTGACAGCTTTTACCAAGATTTGCACTTGGAGAAAGACATTTTGTTAGTGATTTGCAGGGTCTGTTTTTACTTTAGACGCAGATGAATAGACACAAAATCTTTGCTACAACACAGTTTGTGTTTATCTTTTCCACTCTGAGGATGAGGAGCCACAGTCAGAGCTGCTCCTTAGCCCCAGAGTGCTCTGGATGCAGGTGCAGCCTCTGCTTTGCTGTGCCCAAGGAAGAGCACAGGCTGCCAGGAAGGAAGCAGAGAGACAAAGCAGCCAGCCTGAACTTGTCAACCCAGAACCTCACTCCTGGTTCTTGGGCACCCAAAAGAAACAGCTGGAGAAGCAGCACCCTCAGATATGTCAGCGTGTCCTCTGCAACAGCCTCACATGGCCTGACCCAAAGCCCTCTGAGGCAAATGAGGAAGAGAGCCTTGCTTCCAGGAACAACCTGGACGGGGTGTGATCGGGGAGAAAGGGCAAGAAGAGTTGTGCAATCATCTGCCAGGAGTTTCTCTGGGAGAAAATAAACGCCAAGTGCTGCTTATTCCCTCCCCTGCTCCCATCCCCTCCTTCAGGGAGATGAGCCCCAAAGGAAAAATCTGACTGCTTTTGGATTCTGGATGGAGACTGGGCCCAGGGTCAAGGCTGCCAGCCCTGTGCTGGGGACACAGCACGTGAGCAGGTTCAATTAAAATGTTTCACAGCAGTGGGAGTGACGGGGATCACGGGCATGAGGAGCCGGCTGACCTATTCCAGACAAATTAGTCTTATAAATAAAATGAATGTGTGCAGGACAAACAGGGAGCCTGTCACCGAGCAAGCCATGCTGGGGTGCTGGGAAATATTTTATTGGGATATAAAGCCTTAAATGCCATTCTCCATGCATGGATGGGGGCTGTGTGGCTTTCCATCAGCCAGCCCTGCTGCCTGCTCCTGCATATTGATTCATGGCTGAGCGGGAACCTTCAATTCCCTTTGGTGGTTCCAGAGAGCGTGACTGACACCCTGCAGGACAGAGGCTGCCTTCAGTTCCCCTGGTGCCCAGGAACACAAAGAGGAGAGCTCAGGGCCGTGGGGACATCACTGAGAGGAGTCCTATCCTTGCCAGGCCAGGCTGCAGGAGCCCTAGTGGTCCCTATCACACCATCTCCTCTCCACTGATGCCATTAGCATGGGGGCAGAGGGGACAATCCCTTCCCAGTCATGTTTTTTTTCCCAGCTCCATCCTCATATCCGTCCCTCCTTGGCCAGAATTAGAAAATAAAAACAACCAAAACCAGCCCCAAGCTAAACAACAAATTGAATTCCCATCTTTTTCCTGTTGAGTTTATTCACCCTGGAAAGGGCTCAGCCCCTCTCACCCTTTCTGAGGACAAGGGGACCAGGGATGTTCAACAGGGTCAGACCCAACCTCCTGAAACCCCAAAATAGACCAGGTGGGTGTAAAAGAAGCTCTCCAACCCCAGCAGACATTTAATGGCACTTGTACCAATGCTAATTACATCTTAACATTTTCTCTCTGTATTTTGGTGTTTATTTTGGAAAAGCTCCTCCCTGGACTCATTTTCTTCCTCAGCTTTAAAACAATAACACCACCACGCTTGCTTTTCCCTTGGCTGTTTCCCTCATTATTTTAACTCTGCCATTCTGCTCCTGTACAGTCAGCAGAGGAGTTCAATCAGCCTGATGAGTAAAAGTGCATAATTTTATGGCTGCATATCAACTGACTGTTATTAAACTAATCAATCAGCTTCAGTGCAGCTACCAGTACAGCACGGGAGAGGACAAGGCAGAGGAAATGCTATGCTATTATTTCTCCAAAAGAAAAAAAATAAAAAAAAAATACAATCTGGCCAACCAAATTCTTCAGCTTGTCCTTCTCTGCAGGGGGAAATGACTCAGTGAGTTTTGGAAGAGGTGACCTGCAATGGGGTAGCGAGGAGGAGTTTGCTCTGTCCTGCTCACCTGCAGTGCTCAGCCATAATGCCAGCAAGTGCCATGCTCCAGAGACCAGGAAAGTCATCAGCTGCTCTCCCATCCCACCTTGCAGTGTCCCCCTGCAGCTGCCTCTGACCTCCTGCAGCATTTAGGCACATGTTCAATTAATCCCATTGGAGCCACTAAAGTCATCACCTGTGCCCATTTTTCCAGCCTTAGGGTCAGCACTCATGGAAGAAGTCAAGGAGCTGATTTCCAGTGGTCTTACCCCAGCAGTCCTCTCCCTGGTGACCCCAGTGAGACTTAGGGGGTGGCACATGGGAGGAAAACATGCCTGAACCTCCTTCCCCATAAATAGTTACACTCCTTGACATATTCACTGCCAGGAAATGCAGAACTGACCTCCCCATCCCATCTGGGACGTGGCACACAGGCCAAGGGCTGCTCTTGAAAGGCTGCTGAGTTCACCAAGGGACAGTCTGTTCTCCATGTCCCTGAAGAGCAGGACAAGCAAGGGAGATGCTACAAGCAGGGGAAATTTGGGATAAGACAAATCTTTCTGCCAGACAGGGGAGAGCAGGGACCAGGACATGCTGCCAGGAGGCTGGGGAGGTCTCTTAGAGCAAGCACCAATTGTTGCTTCTTTCACACAACCACCTGTTAAGGCTGGACCTGGTGAGGTTCAGCTTGAAGCCACAGGTGGGCATGATGGCCTTGGGGGTCCCCTGCAGCTCTGAGACCATGGGAGAGGACAACCCAGCTTTCCTTGACTTCCAAGAGAAGGAGAAGATGTAACAGGGCTTTGAACCTCAGCATAACAGTGGGA
>NC_031769.1:3852920-3862655 GCF_001522545.3 Parus major
AGGAAGGAAGGAAGGAAGGAAGGAAGGAAGGAAGGAAGGAAGGAAGGAAGGAAGGAAGGAAGGAAGGAAGGAAGGAAGGAAGGATCACTTGCCAGTTTGTGCCTTTCCCACTGTAGCTGGCAGACTTTGTGCTTCCCTCTCTCAGCCATGGTCCCTCCATATCCTACAGATAAAGAGTCAAATGGTGCAGAACAGAGAAGCACACAGAACAAAGCTCTCTATGCTGTATCCTCCAAATGCTTTTAGCCTGGATGTGCATCCTTAGACCCACAGAGGAAAGGAAAGCCTCTCTCAGCCAGCCTGAGAATCCTTCCCCACTAAACTGCATTCACTTAATACAGATTGAATTGCACTGGCTCCTGCTTGGGCTGTTATTTATCCCTGGTTTTGCTGTCACATCCGCAGGTGCAAAGTGCTCTGTGCCGGGCACTCTGGGGCATACAAATAACTCTGTTCTGCAGCTTGACACAGCGGGTGACCGGCAGTAACTCGCTGTGGACCCGACCCAAAGGCTTTTCCCGGACAGGGAAATCAGCCCTGCGAGCCCCCGCTCCATCCTGCTGGCCAGGGCTGACAGCTGCCGTCCTCCCCGGCCCGCTTCCCCCCGCTGCTGCCAAGAGCTCCTCCAAATGAATTTTCTGGAAAACAAATTAAAGGCAGGGTTACATCACGCAGCAGACAGCCCAAATCCTGCCTCGGATTTTGGGCTGCGCCACATTGCTCGCAGCTGCCGCTGGAACCCGCAGCTCCATCTGAATGCGCTGCAACAATGAACGGATCAAAGCTGCCCAATATCGCTGTCTGCTCCCGACCAAAGCTGCCCAATATCGCTGTCTGCTCCCGACCAAAGCTGCCCAGCATCCCTGTCTGCTCCTGGCGGCCGGCGAGGAGCGAGGGCTCCCGGAAACCTCCGCTTGCTTCGGGCTTTTTCCCCCCTGTGCAAAAAACCACAGACAAACAAACTGGGGGGAAGCAAAGGAGACTCCAGTGGGTGTTGCGGCAGCACAGCCGAGGGCTCAGGAGTCAGGAAATTCCAGTCCCGGCAGCCTGCTGGTTGGAGTACATGGAGGCCAGGGGTGAGCAGGAGGGGACGGGACATTCTGCCGGCTGGGAAATCATCCTGAGCTGGGCTGGGATCTCGGTGACCTGCGCTCCCTCCTCTGCTCTGCCACGTCCTCCTCGCACAGCCCTGAGCACATCACTGCGGGTTCTTCTGGCAGGAATCATCGCTCTCCATCAGGTGTGCCCACCCATCAGGAGCTTCCCTGGAAAACCCAGGGCCCCCAAGCCCTTCCTCTGTTGGATACTGGTAAATAAAGCAAGCAGGGATGAGATCCCAGCACCAGAGGCACAGCACAGCAGCTGGACCAGCACCAGGATGGGGATGGGAATGAGGTGTCTGGTCTTTGCCCAGACTGTGCCAGCCTACATCTTGGCTCATGCAGAGCCTCCAGCCATCCATTCTCCCCCAAAAAATCTTTATTCAGGTGAGCTCATCGGTGCTGCCATGGAAAACAAGCGCTGCTGCAAATGAGTAGTCATGAATAATCATGCTGGCTATTTTGAAAAGCTCTTTATGCTTTCCAGAAGAGATCCAAAGAAGATACACTTCTAAACAGAAGAATAGGTCCTTTGAAATGTTTGGTTCAGTCCCCAAGCAGGAGGTGATCCTCAGCATCTCATCCCAGGGACAGCGAGTTCCTGCCATGCACTGCTGCAGGGTCAGGCAGGGAAGGAGGGAGGATGGGGCAGCACCGACTTCTGAGCATCCATCTCCTCTGCCATGGGCTGTCTGCAGGTCCTTGGGCTGAACCTGAACCTCAGCTCTCCAGCTGCAGAGTGGGGAACACAGCCACGTGCACAGGCAGTAAGGGGTTTACAGACATTAAAAGATGATTAATGAAATTCTATCTTAGGCAGGCTGAGAGAGCTGGGGCTCTCCAGCCTGGAGAAGAGAAGGCTCCTGGGAGACCTTAGAGCCCCTTCCAGTGCTCAAAGGGGCTACAAGAGAGCCAGAGAGGGACTTGGAAGGGGGAGTAAGCTTAAACTGGAGGAAGGCAGACTCAGATTGGATATTAAGAAGAAATTCTTTCCTAAAAGATCAGCGAGGCCCTGGCACAGGTTGCCAAGAGAAGCTGTGACTGCCCATCACTGGAAGTGTTCAGGGCCAGGTTGGAGCAACCTGGGATAGTGGAAAGTGTCCCTGCCCATGGAAGGGGAGGTGGAAATTTGATGGTCTTTAAGATCTCTTCCAACCCAAACCATTCCATGATTCCATGAGTGTCTCTACAGAGGAAGCTCTCTCAGTGACTGAGGAATGCAAACAGCTTTTGCATAAGAAAACCCTAAAGCCCAGCTTCTGCTTGTGCATTAGCATGGCTCCAGTGAGAGATTTTTTGTTGCCTGTTTCCACTCAAGCTGGGTACATAACACCTGTTATTTACAAAGATAATTTAATTCCTTCCCCACACACAGTTCCTTCTCTCACTGCCCAATACGCCCCAACCAGGAATTAAGTACACAAATGCAAAATCTCCACTTGTTCTTTAATGTAAGCACTTAGTCCATGTCTCCAGCCTGTCCTGCCCAACCCAGGAAAGGCCAAAAAAAAAAAGGGAGAAAAATGAAAATTAAGAAAATGCTTGCTTTGCTGTAGTTAAGCCTGTAGAAAAATATTTCTTTTGCTACCTATTTATTAGTATTCTGCTAGACCAGTGAAAGGGTTATCAAAACAGTTCCTGGGCCATGGGAAACTTCTTTTTTTTGCTGAGAATATGAGATTTTTGGTGAGCTGTCTCCAGTAGCTTTATGCACTCCTTTTCTGAGGAATAATTTCATATTCTCAATTTCAATGTCTGATGACTGTTGTGTTGGGCCACATGGTGCACATCTGGTCTAGGCAGAGCAGGGACATGCAGGGCATGTTCTCAGTGTGATCCTCTTTCGTTACAGCTCCCCTGGAACCCAAACATCTGCCATCATGCTCAGCGATTTGAGTCAAACAAGCCACCTTCAGAAAACAAAACCAGACCCAACTGATGTTAGCAAAAAGGAGTAAAAGCATGGGAGGGGAAATGAAAGCTGAGAGAAAGTGGGAGGAAGAAAAATGCAAGGAGCAAATAGCTGGAGAATGATCCGATAACGACCACAGAGCAGCAGCCCCTTACTTGCCAGCAGCAAAAGAAAAACCCAAACAGAAAGCAGGTAAAATCTGCAGAAAATATGAAAACAAGATTGGTGGCAAGTAACCAGGGGCACAGGCTGGTTGTGCAGGCAGGTGCTTCTGAGCTGGGAATCACTGAAAATTCATTTTGGTGTGGCTGTAGGAAAAGGCGAATGTTTTGGAGCAAGTGATGAGGGTCACACCTTAGGGGATGTGTGTAGGGGGGTACATCCTGGAAATCAGTGACTCAGAACCAACTGGAACAGTCCTGGTAGACAATTGCTGGTGTTTGAACTCCCAGCAATGCCTTAGCCAAGAAGGTTGGAGTAATCCTTGGCTGCGCAGACGGCAAGTATGAAGTGGGAGTGCTGAACTGATATTATCTCTGTAAACAGCATTAGTGAGACCATTTCTGAAAAGTTATGTCTGGTCCTGATGTTCACATATCCAAAAAAAGATCTTAAGGAAGCAGCAAAGATTCCTGCCAGAGCGATTTCAGGCATTGGAAGCCTACTTTAGAGAGAGAAAAACGTATCCAAGGGGAAAATGAAGTGACTTTACTGCAGGTTATCAACATCTGCGCAGGTATAAGCCCTGCAAACAGCATCAAGGAAAGTTGCAATGAAATGATGTCTGGGAAATTCAGATTAAATCCAAGTGAGAGATCTGAATCAGCTGTGCAGAGGTCAGGTTTCCCCCAGGAAATCCAGATGACCTCCTAACATCCAACATAGCTGAAGGTTGGCAGGTTTTTCACGCCAACTGCTCTCTCATCAAGGTGGCCTTTGGCTTGGTAATTGGCTGACCCCAACTTTGGAGGAGTGGAATGGCTGGGTTTTGGTGCAAAAGCTTGAGGTTATGCCACTATGGCCCAGAGATGTGGGTGGACCTTCTGTTACCGCTATAGGTCATGGTTTTGGGGAGGTTTGGGGTTCTGGGTGAATCACAGCACACAAAGTCACTTTGTGACTGGCTGGCACAGGGAGATTTTTCTTACATTACTCAGCCAGAAAGGTAGCAACAAAGGTAATGGGGCACGAGAGCGCTTCTTTTGCTGACTGCTGAACACCATGGAGGAAAACAGATGGATCAAGAGTTGTTGACGTTGATGGGGATCTTTCCAAGTGCCTTCAGTGGGCATTTGGGTGAGGTACATATGCTCTTGGATATCAGTGGGCTGATCTCCACAGCAAATGAAATGGCCCCTGGATGTCACTGCTGTGCTACAGTAGAGCAGCAGAGGAGCCTCATTCTATGGGATGTAAAGAAGATGGAGTTAAGGCCCGGAGACGAGGCCTGGATAAGTGGAAGTGTTGGCTCAGGCCCTTGGTCTGCCTCCAGCACAGATTGCAAATGACTGCGAGTTATCATCTGACAGATGCTCTGTCGTGGCTCCCGTCCATTTCCTACTGCACAAGTCTATACATCACAGGCCTGCGTGGTCAAACCAGCCTTGGCTGCTGCTTTCTCTCCAGTTTCTCCTCTTTACTTCTTCAAACCCCTCCCTTCTCCAGGGAAAAATAAACCAACCAAAGACCCAACAAAACCCAATCCACTATCCACCACATAAAAACCAGCTTTAATTGGTTTCAGCGTAAAGTCTGAGCCACGTGCTCTCATAGAAGATGTAGGAAACCAATTCATTGATGTCTCTCCTTCAGTTTGCAAATTCCATTGTGAGAGATGCTGCAACTCTTAGCAAGTTGGTAACAATGAAACTTAATGATGACATTTAAACATATTATTTCTATCAGCAGTCTACCTGGGGTTTAATTTGGTGACATTAAACATATCATTTTATCAACACTTTGCCTGGGGCTGGGTTTGATGGAAGGCATTCAGATGAGTTGCTTGTTCTGGGGAAGGCACAGGACTGGATTGTTTGGGGTGGAGGAGAGAGAAAAACCAAAATTCCTCCCATTACCCCCACAATAATTCTCATGAGGGAAATATGTGTAAGTCAGCACAAGAACTTGTGGGAAGTGCAGACTGTTGGGGTGGAATACAATAGTTTCAGTTTAATCTGAGAAGAAACACTGGGAAGAGTGGGGCAATTGCATCACTCATCTTCCTGTTGGCTGCACTAAAAACCTTTCATTCAGCTCTGAGAAT
The DNA here is from genome assembly GCF_001522545.3 of Parus major. Taxonomy (NCBI): domain Eukaryota; kingdom Metazoa; phylum Chordata; class Aves; order Passeriformes; family Paridae; genus Parus; species Parus major. Next base: position 3,858,196 of record NC_031769.1, read on the forward strand.
TCTGCTGAATTCCTGTCCACTGCACTAAAGTAAAGCAGCCTTGCTCCACAATTGGTTTTGACTTTGCAAACAAGTCTGCAGGAACTCCTTCTCAGCTGACCACTGTCATTTATTTAAGCAGCTTGGTGCAGGATTAGGTAGCCCTGGAGCCTGGGATAGCCTTTTATCTTGAGAAGTGACTGTCCCAGGTAAGAAACAGAGCAGTGGGAGATGTGGGATTTCTCTCACCTGACTTCAGGTATCCACAATGCAGACGTTTCCAGCAGAGCCGGTCACCCCGGGCTCCCTTTGTAGTCAGCAGAAACAGACACTTCTAGGGCATGATTCATCTGCCCTATTTTCAACATCTGTGTTGGGTTGGGATAAATTACAACCAGGACTACAGAGTCTGCACAATCAAGGGCCACAGCCAACTGTCCCCAGATGTACTGTGCTTGGAGATGTCCCCCCTGTCCACCAGCTTCCCGTGTGGCTCCTCCCCTGACCCACTGTGGGGACATCTCTGGCCCTTTGAGAGGCCTGAGAGGGCACAAGGTGCCTGCAAGCCTTCAGGGCTTCTCATTTTTGCTTTATTAAAGCTCTGATACCTAACACCTCTTGAGATCTGTCACCTAATACCAGCTGTGAATCCCCCAAGGTGGTAAAGATTCAGCTCAGGATTGACAGAGGAGGATATTCAGCTTTTTGGGACCCTCTCTAGGTCAAGGGCAGGCTGTTACTTAAGTACCTCGGCACTTTATGCTGTGTTGAGACCCCAAGAAAAGTTTGGGAATATGTGGGACACTTTCAAGTTGACTCATCACTCATTTGGCAGAAAGAGAGAAAGATGCATTACTTTTTGGGAGAATCCATACATGGTTATTTAGCTTTAAACAAGTTATGGAAATAAACCCATCCACAGAAAGTTCTGTGGGAATTAATAATTACAGCTCCATCTCAGCCTGGTCTGTGGCTTGTGCTCAGTGGGTACCGTTGTTTTTCCAGGCTCAAGTACCTATTCCTAAGGAATCTGAAGTGTGCCTTGGTCTGCCTGGGATGGGTTTTCAGTCCTCTCCTCATGTATATTCTCTGGTTGAAGATGTCCTTGTCTATGGCAGGGGGACTGGACTAGATGGCCTTTAAAGGTTCCTTCCAACCCAAAACATTCCATGGTTCTATGACATTCCTGCCCTGGTTCTTTGGCTTTCCAGCCACATAGAATCTCAAACAAAAAAGAGAAACCACACATACCCACACACACTGTTTCTGAGCCTTTCTGCCCTAAATGTGGACTGTCTGCCCCTCAACACTCCCCAGGCCTTCACCACTGGCTGGAACAGCTGGTGTGTGGTCTGACCTACACCAGGAGACCTTCATCTACTCCTTTTTCCAGCCCTCTCCTGGGGCACCTTCCACAACCCAGGACTTGTGCTCCAGCAGTGAGTTCATGTGTCCTTCCAGCACCCCTCCTTGTACAGCTCAGGTATTTCTGACAGCCCCACCGTGCATCCCACACACCCTGAGGCGTGTTTGTCCATCCATCTGCTGCTGCCACCTTCCCCTGCTTCCCCATGTGGGGATGCACACTGGAGCAGAGGCAGGAGCTTTCTAAAGGGCCAGCAATCCCTCTGAGGCAGAACTGTAATTACACTGCAGTTATATTGCAGTTGCTATGCAAACAGCCGCTCATTTTGCTTTTCAATATGTAATTATCACTAAATCATCGAGGTGGTGGAGGTTTAACTACCTAAATCGTTTAGTTTCCTCACCCCTTGGTGCTCTCAGGGCATCAGCTGTCAGGACTGACCAGCTGGAGGAGGCTTGGCAGGGCAGCAGGGCCCCAGGTCTGTGGGTATCCAGGTGCTGAAGGAGATAATCCCAGTCAGATCCCGATGGTTGCACTAACGCAGAGCTACCGCCGCTCAAAATTCAAATTGCTCTTGTTCAAACCCAGCCTGGTTTTTTTTTGCCATTGCTCAAAATTCAAATTGCTTTCGTTCAAACCCAGCCTGTTTTTTACCAGTGCTCAAAATTCAAATTGCACTTGTTCAAACCCAGCTTGTTTTCTGCCCTTACAAAGGCAGTCGGTGGGTGCATGTGGCAGCACTCAGCCCTGGTTTGGAAGCACAGAGGCAGAATTTCAGCTTGAGAAGAGGCTGAGCAGGGGGCAGTGACCCACAGAAGCTGTAGGATGGCCCATGGAAGGTGGGATTCCCTCAGGGCTGCATTAGCTGTAGGAAAACGCTTCCCCCAAGGAGACAGGGTCATCCATCACCTGCTCCCATCTGGGCTCTCCGTGAGCTTTCAAACCCCCACACGCCTCCACCGTGCACTTTAACAGCCACATCCCCTCCCCTGGGGCAAGACAGAGATAAATAATTAACTTTGTGGTGAGCTGGGTGGTGGACAACGACCAAGATCCCCTTAAGCAAGGCCTCTTGGCCTGAACCTCCTCAGTTCAGGAAGCCTTCAGGTTTGTCAGGGTATAAACCACACCCAAGGACCTTGGAGCATCCACAGCAGCATTCCTGAGCTCCACAGGGCTGAGGAGCCATCACCTCATGCCCTGCACGTGTCCCCTGTCCTTCAGGCCGGGGTCTGCCACAGCAATTATTTCTGTGGCACTCACACATGTTGAGCTGGCATCAAACCAGGGGCTGGGAGCTGAACCAGCTCCAGAGCCATTAACAACCTCTGGAACTGTGCAGCCTCCCTGCTGGCTGCCTTTTTACGATCCCTTTAAATTGTCAGCTAACAAGATGGTGGGGACGTCAGTTTAATGATCATTAGCAAGACCCAATTAGCAGGGAAGCATAATGAATCCTCAAATGCAGGCTTGCTAATTTAAATACAGATAATTCATGGCACCAGTTGAGTGCTTAAACAACGATTTCAGAGGTCTTCCTGCGTGTCAGTAGTGTGGGCACAAGCCTGATCGATCTCCATGAATGACAATGGATTGGAGGCTTTGGCGTGTTTGTGAGAAATTTAACACAATTTGTCTGCAGCAGCAAATGCTTCAATAAAGCTCCAGCTAAGAAACAGTCAAACTTCCACAACCATTTATCAGATTATCACACAAGAGGAAAGAGTGAAAAGCAGGAGGGAGAGAGAGAAAAAGGATCTGAGCACAGCTGCAAAATTTATTATCTTATTGTACCCTGAAACTGTATTTTTTTCTTTCTATTGTGCATGTGACTGGGTCATTTTACCAGCTAATTCCTGCCTCTCAGAAGCAGGAATCACAAGGCAATGGGCCTTGGAGTCCAGGCTGTCAGCTGAACTCTGGAAGTTAATGGGCCAGGCAGCTTGTGTTGGCGGGAAGCATTCCAGGAGAAAACATCTTGATAAAAGAAAAAACATCCAAAGAGTGACAAATGGCCCTATGAGGCCAGAGAGGGAGCAAAACCAAGACAGTGGAAAGAAAATAGTGCTGGGAGGAAAATAGAGGCTCGTAAAAATATACATTTGTGTATACATGTATGTGTCTGAGAGAATGCACTCACTGAAAACAGGCAGGCCGGGCATGAGGGATGCAGAAGCAGCTGTGGTTTCAGGCAGATTTGTCACATCTCTGGGGCTGGGTAGTTGAAACTTGCAGGAGAAAAAGGAGAGAAGAAGAAGTTGATTTGATGAAATAATTATGAGCGGGACAATGTGATGGAGAAAGGAAAAGAAGGTTTCACAGCTGTCAGGCAATTGAAAAGGATGATCAGATCTTGCAAAGGATGGAGGGTTTAGCTCCCTTTTTTTCATCTCCTCACATCTCTCTCATGGCCTGAGTGGTGAGAGGGGCTTTGCCTCTCCAAGCTGGGGAGCAGCTGCAGATCCACGGGCTGGTTTGGGTAAGCTGGACATCTCTCTCATGGCCTGAGTGGTGAGAGGGGCTTTGCCTCTCCAAGCTGGGGAGCAGCTGCAGATCCACGGGCTGGTTTGGGTAAGCTGGAGCTGGTTTGGGTAAACTGGAGCTGGTTTGGGTAAGCTGGAGCTGGTTTGGGTAAGCTGGAACTGGTTTGGGTGAACTGGAGATGGTTTGGGTAAAGTGAAGCTGGTTTGGGTAAGCTGGAGCTGGTTTGGGTAAACTGGAGCTGGTTTGGGTAAGCTGGAGCTGGTTTGGGTGAAGTGGAGCTGGTTTGGGTGAACTGGAGCTGGTTTGGGTAAGCTGGAGCTGGTTTGGGTGAACTGGAGCTGGTTTGGGTAAGCTGGAGCTGGTTTGAGTAGGCTGGAGCTGGTTTGGGTAAGCTGGAGCTGGTTTAGGTAAAGTGGAGCTGGTTTGGGTAAGCTGGAGCTGGTTTGGGTAAAATGGAGCTGGTTTGGGTAAGCTGGAGCTGGTTTGGGTAAAGTGGAGCTGGTTTGGGTGAACTGGAGCTGGTTTGAGTAAGCTGGACCTGGTTTGGGTAAAGTGAAGCTGGTTTGGGTAAAGTGAAGCTGGTTTGGGTAAGCTGGAGCTGGTTTGGGTAAGCTGGAGCTGGTTTGGGTAA
>NC_031769.1:3862905-3865703 GCF_001522545.3 Parus major
GTAAGCTGGAGCTGGTTTGGGTAAGCTGGAGCTGGTTTGTCCCTGTGCTCAGCCCCATCTGCTTTCCAGCACTGCCCTCGATGCCTGCTGCTCCCTCCCCCTCAAGCTCCCCTCCTTGCTGAGGCTGTAAAGGTATTTTACAAATTCCCCCTGGAGGGCACAGGAGGGTGAGGGTGCAGCTGTTGGTGTGTGAGATGGCAGCACTTGGGATGAAATGTCCACAGTCCATGGGAGACCATCACCTTCTGGCTCACAGTGCTGAGCTCTTCATTTCCCTTCTCAAAGCCAGGGATGTCCTTCATTGCTCACACACAGAGAATTATTAACCAAAGAGACAAGATCCAGAGATTCCTTAGCACCAGCTAAGTGCTTCCTTGTTCATACTCACTCCTGAGAGGCTGGATGGGCACAGCAAGACACAGGACAGAGGGCTGTCCCTGTCAGATGCAGGTTGACCTTGAGATGGAAGAATAATTCGGTCCTTAGCATAAGCTGCCAATGGTATTGAAAAGCTCCAGAGCTTTCAGGACAGGGTGCTGACAAGCCTGGCCTAGGACCTGTAGAAGAAGTGTCATTCTGGCCTGGTGGAGGCCAAGTGGGACATCCTGGGCCACCTCAAACGGCACCAGGAGGCCAGGGGTGGGTTGTGACCCTCTCTCAGTACAAGCATTTATATGACAAACATGCAGATAGGTGGCTGGTGAACCACCTCACATCTCCTGACCATCACAACACTCCACAGGGAGGTTAAAAATTAACTTCCCTCAGCCCTTGCTGGCATAAAGCAGACAAAATTCAAAACTCCTCAGCAAGGGCCAGTCTTCAGTCTGAGATATTAAATTAGTAATGGTGACTTCTTCTTAGTTTCATCTGCGCTTGCATGTCTAAAAGTCACATTTAGAGCCTTTCAGCTGAAAATGGAAACCTGTGATTGTCACTCCCTCATAGACTTCGGACTGGAGTTTTGTAAAAATGTAAAGGAAAAAAGATGAGACCTTGGTGAAAGTCAAAGGTGAAATTCCCAGGGGCCGGTTGTGGACTTCCCAACACCAGTGTTTGCCTGAGACTCCAGGCAAAATCATGAGAAATGGAACTGTCGCTTTGCAGCACCTTACCCAGCCTTGAGCCAGAGCTGAGCTCAAAAAGTTCTCCCTCCAAGACTCTTGCAGATCAAGAAATTTCCTCATCTTCTCCTTCCAGAGAAGGTCACCCTTGCATAGTTTTTACTGACTTTCTTAGATTCCCAGTATTATTACGGTTGGAAAAGACCTCTGAGATCATTGAGTCCAACTGTGCTGGCACTTTGTTGGTGCTGTTGGCAGATCAAGGGTTTTCTGGGCTGGATTAATTTTGTGCAGTAGCACAAGCCTGTAAAAAGTGTTTTCAGACTTTTGGAGGGTTGGCTTAGCTGTTCCCAGAAGCCAAGGACTCTCATTTTCTCTAGGGACATGTGCGTTCTTGCCCATTTGGAAAGCTTTTATTTGGTCAGAGGAGCAGTAAATAAGGTTTTACTGACAACACCAGCCCTGTGAGCAATGATGGATTGTCACCACAGGAGCGTAACTTCTCAGTGAAATAAGCTCCTATTTAGTGAAGAAATGCTCCAAAGAGTGATCATCCACAGCTGATCCCAAGCCAGGGGTTATCTCTTTGAAAAGGTTGGTTAAATGACAGAGATGAACAGAATAATAATTGTCAATACACTTATTGTATCTATTTATTTAAAAAAAAAAAATCTAATTAAAATTCAGCTCTCTGCTTTTGAGTAGTCATTCAGTCTTGCTGGTCTGGAAGCAGAAAGCTGACACTGAAATTTCTTATCCTGGCATGTGATTTATTGATAAAGGTGCTCAAATATGGAAACTGGGACTTTGATCTTTTCATGAGAAGGAGTTTTCCCATCTGTAATACAGGGGCTTTTCTAGCAGCTACTTTATTACTGTATAATAGCTGCAAAATATGAAATGAGTCTGAACAACTATTAAGGGGGTGGGATTTTCCTCTAATCAATTAACTTTTGAAAGCCCTCATCCCCCACCAGCTCTCTTAGCACTGGTCCACAAATGGGATTGCTCATGCCAAAAAAAAAAAAGAACACACAAGTTTTTTTTCCACAAGCCTTGATGCCATGATGGATCTTCCTTTCCAATTAATTTGAAAGAAACCCCACCATTTCTGTGGATCACTGGGATGAAGGACATCCCATTATTTTTCCCCTCTGGTGAGCTATGTTAATAATATCAAGACAAATCTGCTCTTAGGGAAAATTGCCTGGTGGAAGTGCAAGCGAAGCCTTTGATCCATGAGCCCTCTGCTCCATAAGAGGAGCTCCCTGGGCTTGCTTAGTCTGCTGAAATGGGAGCTGGGATGGGATGCAGCTGCTGTCTGCACATTTATCTCAGTGGTAAACAGGAAAGATCAGGCAGAGCAAAATGGGGGCAAAAGAGCTGAAAGTGAGTCCATGAGACTGAGTGGTTACAAGAAGGTTTCTTGACTCCCTGAGCAGAGCTGTCCTGGGACAGCCTCTGGGGAAAGGAAAAGTGGCAAAAAAACCTCTGCTGATTGAACACAGAGGCTCTGAGTAGGGAGCAGGAGGGAGGAGTTCTTGGAAACTCTTTATCTTGCCAGTTCCTGCCTTCTCCTCTCCCACCCTCACTGTTCTGAGCAGCGACCTTGGCCACTGCATGATGGACTGGGGAGGAAAGTTCAGAGGAATTGAGGAGAGCAAACTGCAGAGGTTAAAAAGCACAGCACAAGTCACTGAGAGCCTCTGGGGAGGGTTTCTGCAGTGTGCTGGG
>NC_031769.1:3866355-3872392 GCF_001522545.3 Parus major
GATGGATGGATGGGGCAGGGATGACTGTCACTCAGGTGCAACACCCCAAAATACCGTGACCAACACCATCCCTGTCCCACTGGCATCCCACAGCTCCACATTTCTCCCTCCCAGCAGCCTCTTCCCCCAGGTCCAGCACTTCTCCTCCACTTGGAGTGTGGTCCTGCAGCTCTCAGAGCTGAAGCCCCTCACGTCAGCAGCATCTTCCCCCAGGTCCAGCACTTCTCCTCCACTTGGAGTGTGGTCCTGCAGCTCTCAGAGCTGAAGCCCCTCACGTCAGCAGCATCTCTTTGGAGGCTGAGAGTGCCTGTGAAAGAGATCAGAGATGCTCTTTGAAGAGTCGGCAGAATTTTTCTTTGCAGATTCCCAGCTGCATTTTCCTGCTAACCTTGCATTCCTGAGGATTCAAAGTGAGACGGGGACGTACGTATGGAGAACATGTTACCCCTCTCACAGGCTACTCCCACAGCCAGGAAAATATGTCCTGTGAGTTTCCTCCCTGAAGAAGGCCAAAAATCAAATCAGTTTTTCCCCTGGAATTTTCCAAGTGCTCTCTGGGCTGTTCCTGACTGTGTAGAAAGCTCACATTTCATCCCACAGCCCACAAAGGGTCCAGTATGGATATCAATCACAATAACACTGCCATCATCTTCCCTGCTGCAGCTATCATTATTTAATTCTTATTTATAGCCCTCAGCACAGAGAGGAGCAGCTTGTGCTAGCACACACACAGGGTGACAATAAGTGACTGTTGACAACCAGTCCCTGGCAAGACTCACCACTCCTGTACTTGGGGAAGGAACTGGAATACTTTTATTATTATTTTTATTATTTGTATGTTATTGCAGTGCCCAACACAAGGTGCATAACAATGGGTAAGGGTGGGTTTTGAGTGTTTTGTGTTAAGTTTCTCTAGGTTCTGCTGTGGGGGGCACTGGTGTGTGTTTGAGCTTGGTATGGGGTGGGGAAAAGGGATCCAGACCCCACAGCATGACAGGAGAAGGTGCAGGAACTCTGGAATATTTCAGTTCCACCTCCTGCTCCCAGCATGCGCTCTGCCCAAACCAGGAGCCCTCACAAGTCCACAGTCCTTGGAGGTGATGCTGAGGTAAGGAAGGTAAAGAAAGGCTGGAGGCAGTGCCAGGAAGGTTTCTCTGTTCCCACCTCAGGGACAGCCAGGACTGCCCTGTGCCCATTCCCAGGGCACATTCCTGATCTTAGGGGTGTCAGTCCTGTTACTGCCTCTCCAAACACAACCCATCGCTAATTATTGCTCATTAGCAATAGTATTATCATGGCTACTATTGTATGAACATATATAATTAATTATTCACTTTCTTAATTAAATACTTAATGGTATTAATAGTTTAAATCAGGCCATCAAAGCACTTACAGCTCATCTAAAATGATACCAGCACTGAAAGAGATCCTCCTCCCCACCAAGGCCTGTCCATTTGCTTCAGGGTTAGAAATTAATAAAAAGTCTAAATAATTAATAAAAATAATTAATAGAATTTATTATCAAATATTAAATATTAATAGCAATAATTAAGATATTATTTGGGTTAAAACCAGTGTTCTTAGACTCACCACAGCATCACCTCACCACTCTGGCTTGATGTGTGAAGTCATACTAAAAAAAACATAAATAAGGTGAGATAGAGAAATGTATGAAGAGACAGATGTTGAAGGTGCACATCTGGAGCCACTGCAGCATCCCCCAGCCTGTGTGCATCCCATGGGGTGTGCCCAGGCTCCTGCACAGACAGCAATCCTTCCCCAAGGCTGTGGTGAGTAAAGGAGTGAAAATAGCCTGGAACATGCACTTTTTGTCTCACACCTGGGTTAGGCAGAGGATCCAAAGCAACCAGCAGCCACCAGAGTGGTGAGATCAAACCCTGCTGCTCCCCTGCAAATCCTCTCCCCAGATTTGGGGGCTGGATTTTGCTGCTGATGCAGAGTGGTGGGGTCGAGATGCCACCAGGGATCTGTAATATCCCTGTCAGCTCAATGCAAGGGCTACAGAACATCTCCAGCATCCTGGAGTTTTGGTGAGCGATCAGGAGAGACTCCAGGGTATCACAGCAGTAAGAGATGTCTGGTTTTGTACAGGCCCCCCATGCATGATAACAAACCCAGAGCTTAAGCCTGAATTGAATTTACTGTAATTAACATGCTAAAGGGAAGGTGTCCTGGCATTTTATCAGCCACAGAATGGATTGGGTTGGAATAGACCTTTAAGATCATTCTGTTCCAGCCCCCTGCCCTTCCACTATCCCAGGCTGCTCCAAGCTCTGTCCAACCTGGCCTTGGACACTTCCAGGGATCCAGCGGCAGCCACAGCTCCTCTGGGCACCTGTGCCAGGACTTCAGCTGCACTTCACATTGCATGGGAACTTGGTTTACTTAGAAGAGAAGGAAATCATCCAGCTCCTCCTGAAGAGTGAGATCTAACTCCATGACCATCTTTGTAGATCTTCAGGACTGGATTTCCCTGCTGCCAGCATAAATCTGGGGTAACACCATCTAAACCCTTGAGTGCTTGTGCTGTGTCCTGGGTGCTCACCTTCCCGAGCTGCCCAGTGTTGGTTTCTGTCCTTATTGATTTCTGCAGCAATTTCTGCTCAGTGTTTTTCAGTGAAAGCGAATGACCTGCTTGCCACCCTGTGCTGGCAGATTTAACTCTGCAGCCTGCACTGACCTCAGCTCCCACATCCAATAAAATGCCTCAATATCCTTTCCCCTGCAGCTCGTGCTGCCTCTGTGAGGTGGCAGCACATTCTGATCACGGAGTGAGCACAAAACATTTACAGGTTGAAAACAGTGTTCAGCTAATTCACGGGAGAGAAATTCCTGAAGGGCTGTTAAATGCAGGGACAGCACTTCTGGATGTCCAAGAGCCACAGAGTGAGCCCAGGGCCTGTTGCTCAAGGCAATAACACTGCGTGTTTTCCCTGCTCTCACACTCTTCTCCAAGCTCTTGATCCTCTGCTCAATTCCTTGACTCTTGAGTCTTGGTGGACACAGGATCAGAGCTGGGTGGGCCATGCACCCACATGTGTGGATGTTCTTCATTCTCCAGGTGTCCTTTTGTGAAGTAGCTCAGCTTGCAGCAGCCCATCCAATTCTTTTGAAGTCAATGTGACCTCAGGGCACAAGGAGCAGCCCCAAGGCACCACTGATGTCCTCTCTCATGTATCTGTGCTATCTGGGCTGCACAGACCACTGAGTGGTGGAGACTGGGAAATGCACCAAGACAGAAAGTGCCACTGTGTATGGGTTGGTGTCAATTAACTTCAGGAACGTTCTGAATAAATTAGATTATGTTGCAATCTGAAACGAAACTGATTCTTAATTAAAAGATAAGATATTTCTTCATCCTCAGATTATTTAAACAACAAAAACAAATGGTAAATTGTGGGAATCACAGGCCCCTTGTCAGTGGCTGAGCAGTTTCAGAGCCAAGGCCCTGGGCCATTCAGAGTAACCTCAGAACAGACCCTGCTTTGAGCAGGCTTTGGGCAAGGCCACCCCCAGAGATCTCCTTCAGCCCAAATCAAGGGTGTGTAGGGATAGGACAAAGGCTAATGACTTTAAACTGAAAGAGGGGGGATTTAGGTTGAATATTAGGAATAACTTCTTCCCAGTGAGGGTGGGGGGCCCTGGCACAGGTGGACCAGAGAAGGTGTGGCTGCCCCATCCCTGGAAGTGTCCAACAGGTTGGATGGGGCTTGGAGAAGCCTGGGATAGTGGGAGGTGTCCCTGTGCATGGCAGGGGAGTGGAATTAGATGATCTTTAAGGTCCCTTCCAAGCCAAACCCAAACTATGATTCTGTAACTCTCCTTTACTCCTTGCATTGTGAACTCAGCTGATGGATGCTGAAGAATCAGGATCTGGTTTGGAGACCTTGCTGATGAACAAGTGCAGCAACCAGGTGTGAAGTAGCCTGGTGTAATGTGTCAAAAAAACCACTGAATATTTCCTTTTTTTATTTCTAAGGTTCATTCTGGAGAACAGTAGGTGGGCTCCTCTGATACCCAGAGAGTGGCCTCTGTGTACTGAGAAGTCCTTATTCCCAGGACCAGGAGTTTCTGTCTCCCACTGAGCATGAGGACTTGGAAATCTTTCTTTTATCAGCCCCCAATAAATTCTAGGAAATATGGAGAAAAGCTTCATTCCATTCACTACAGACAAAATAAAAATAAGGGTTCCTGCTTTGTCTAGTTGCTTACCAGGGGATGTGCTACAGCACAGAGCTATAACTTACAGCTAAATAACACACTGCAAGGAAACATAAATCACCACAAAGAGCCAAGAAGGAAAGTCTTATACAAGCACAATCTAGCCCGTGGGAGGCAGTGGGTTTTGAGGCTGGCAGGAATGAAATCTCAGGCCTCATGCTTTCCTACAGTGATTTAGTCCCACTATCACCTGAGCAGCTCCCCCTTTATTTCAGTTGTGTGAGTGAAGAATAAGTCTGAATAATCATTTTGCCTTAGACCCAATACAGGCTGTCTTTTTGTTGACTTAAACTCGGATTTTTTTCCCCCATTATTAAAATTATTCTTTTCAGTCATGGCCTTGTATAAGTCATGGCCTGCAGTACAATAAAGCACACATTTTAAAACATTGCCATAAAGCAGAAAGCACCACCCCTGGCCGTGGCTGGGTCTGATCCTTTTGGAGGAAGCTTTCAAGACCCTGGACATCAACAGAGCTGTTCCTGATTTGTTCTGGTGCAAACAAGGGGAGAAGCTGCCTTCCCATTCATGGCTCATCACCTTGGGTGCCAGCAGACTTTGTTCCCTTGACAGGAGAATTTAGGTTTTTGAGGGATGCTGACTTGGACTCATGCCTCAGCCAAGGTCCTAAAACAGTCTGTCTCCATAAAAACGCTGTAACAAACTTCCCCCTCATGTTTCACAAACCCCCCTCTGCCTCTGCTCCTGCAGCGACCTCCAGCATTTCACAGGGCTGAGTCCCCATCTCTGAAAACGTGGGGACAGCAATTTTAAGACAACTTCCCCTGTAAACAGCAAACTTCTATGTTTTTCATAATGGCTGTCCTGATATATCTTAAAGCCATAATTATTTCTGGAATTCTTTTCCTCTCAGATCCATAATCTGTTGCGATAAACAAAATTCAATGATTAAAGAGGCTGTACTCTCTCCTTCACTAAGGATTTTTTTCAGCATTTTAATTTAAAGGCCTATCCTTCCCCAGCTGTAAGGATTTTATGGATGTACTCACAGAGAGAATCAAGATAGATATGCAAAGTTAAAGCTTTATCAGCTCACATAGAAGTTTTTATTTTCACGCTTCTACTCTGGAAATTGAGAGTCATACCATCTTCTCACAGATATAGTTAAAAAACTCCTTTTCCTTTCTGTGTCAGAGATTCCAAAAGGAAATTTACAAAGCTGTCCCAAAAAGTCATAAGGAACCTATTTTATATACAGCCCTCTTCCCAAGAATGCTGTAGGTTTAGGGTAATTACTTGTTCTTGCAGTTTTGTGGGTTAAAATAAACGATCACTGTAGTTTGTTTTTCTTACAGCCCAATGTTAAGGTCTTTGCATTTCTGACTTTAAGTGGAGCTGGGCCTTAGAAAAGGCTGAGGATTAAGAGTTTAACATAATTTAATCTCTTCAAATCTTTTAGCAGGAGACTGTGTGGTTTGCAGATGGTTTTGGTTTTAGGGTTTTTTTCTTTTTTGTTTCGTGGGGCTGGAAGATGGAGCTGGGAACCCAAATCCTGATCTTGCACTGCCACTTATTTCCTGGGTGGTCTGGAAGAAAACACTCTTGAATTTCTTGTCTTGAGGACTGGCTAGGGCTGTTCCCCTCTCCTTATGAACACTCCCACCCCATGGGGCACGGAGCAGAGCAGGTATCGGGGTGGGAGCAGCCCCTGGGGCTGGGGGGGCTCGGGGTCTGGAGTCGTGGAATCACAGAGAGTCCTGGAGTTATGGAATCATAGAGTCATGGAATCATGGAATCATAGAGTCATGGAATCATGGAATCATGGAATCATGGA
>NC_031769.1:3872563-3962674 GCF_001522545.3 Parus major
AGAGTCATGGAATCATGGAATCATAGTCATGGAATCATGGAATCATGGAATCATAGATTCATAGAATCATAGATACATAGAAACATAGAAATATAGAATCCTACAGTCGTAGAGTTGTAGAACAATTTGGGTTGGAAGGGACCTTCAAAGGCCACCTAGTCCAGCCCCCCTGCAATGAGCAGGGACATTTGCAGTGACATCAGGTTGCTCAGAGCCCCACCCAAGCAGACCTCAAATATTTACAAGAATGGTGCATCCACCACCTCTCTAAGGAACCTGTGCCAGTCCCTCACCACCCTTACGATAAAAACTTTCTTCTCTTGGAAGGCAGTACTGCTTGTCCCATGGAATCTTGTATGGTGAGGAGGCCCTGGCACAGGGTGCCCAGAGAAGCTGTGGCTGCCCCTGGATCCCTGGCAGTGCCCAAGGCCAGGCTGGATGGGGCTTGGAGAAACCTGAGATGGTGGAAGGTGTCCCTGCCCATGGCAGGGGATGGAACTGGATGAGCTTTGAGGTCCCTTCTACTCAAATTATTCTGTGCTTCTGTGATTTTATGACTCAGATAAATGGTGTGGGTTCACTGGAAGGGTAAATCTGGCACCTCCATCTGGGAAGGAGTTTATTACTAACTAATAATGGGTTGGAGGATGAGGATGCAGACACTCTCCAGAGAGATGGCAGCAGGACTTATCATCCCTGACTATTTTCTGCCCTTTTTATTTTAACCTCTGTGTCTCTAAACAACACCATGGCTCTCCTCCCTACACCCAACCCAGTGGACACTCACAATCCCATGTGCTGGGGATGTTCCCTGTCTGTGCTGGCCCCTGAGTCATGCCCAGGGTCTGCCCAGGAGATTCCAGAGATGCAGACCAGGCCCACGTCATGGCCACAACCAACACTACACCTGACTGAATGAACATTTCCCTCTACAGACACGCATTTTCTTATTTCCTGCTTCATTAGGAGCATGCCCACTGCCCCAGCATCTGCTTAGTGGAGGATGATCTTAGAAGAGGTATTAGGAGGCCACTTATGCGATGGGATCTTTGTCCTGCCTGGATGAGTCACCAAAAACCCCAAGGTAGGGACACAGAGAGTTTTGTGTCCCCCAGAGCCTCCCATCCTACTGCCTGGACAAACAGCATCACCCTCAAGCAAATTAAAAAAAACAAAAAAAACAGTGTATTTGACTCTCCCAGGAAAGCTCCAATGGACTGTGGAAAAGCTGAGTGAGGGTGTGGTCCCTGCTGCAGGGAGAGCAAGACAGAGAGAACAGATAGGTAGGGCTAAATTTGACCTTAAAAGGAAATACAGGGTTAAATTCCTCATCCCAAGATATCAGGGCAGTCTCATGAGAAGGCAGAGGGGACAGCAGCACGTCCCCTGTGCATGGTGTGGCTGACTCTGGAGGAAAGGGCTACAAAACCCTTCCTGCCCATCCCATGGCAGCTGTGTTCTCTCTCCTCTTCCCACAGCCACAACCTGGGACTGGGCTTGTTGACACACCCTCAGAATGAGCAATTTGCAATGATATGCTGATGGACAAATCCCACCAAGATATTAAAGTGCTGATGATTTATTATTCATAGAACCATTGAATGGTTTGGGTTGGAAGGGACCTTAAGATCATCTCATTCCACCCCCTGTCGTGGGCAGGGACACCTTCCACAATCCCAGGTTGCTCCAAGCCCTGTTCATCCTGGCTTTGGACACTTCCAGGGGTCCAGGGGCAGCCACAGCTTCTCTGGGCACCCTGTGCCAGTGTCTCTGTCATTCAGTTTGTCACTGACCAGTGTCTGCCCTTGGCTAGATGTGGTACTACCAAAATTATGTCCATGGCTGACCAGCTCCCGTTGCTTTTGCAGAGGTGCAAACCTCCTCTCTGAGCACACCAAACTCAAGGTGACCTTGCAGGTTGTTTTAAGCATCCCTTGTTCTGGAGGATGGTCCCTGGCAGTGACACCACCATCCCTGGGGAATGCAGGAGCCAGGGTACTGGGGAACTCTGGAGAGCCTTGCAAGCCACCTTCCCCTTCCCTTTCTACCCCTCCAGCCCTTCCTTCTTTAAGATAATTAAGGGCACAGGAGAAATTAAGCTAATTCTGCTGGGGCTGCTGCACGTCCCTTATCACCAGTTCTGCCTTCCCTCCTTCCTACATATGTGTAATTAAAGCAGGTTTTTCTGCTGTAAGATAAAACACCTTGTTCTTCGAGACCATTTTCAGTCACTGCAGTGCTTGGCCTAAACTTTTAGCTCTTCTCATGGAAACTCCTCAAAAACTCATCCCAAATGCTCAGCTCCCCGTGGATTCAGGGTGAATTCCCCTTCCCAGGCAGTCCCCAGGGGGATGCTGCTGTAAAAGGGCTGTCAGTCTGTAAAGGGTCACTTTGGGTCACTGACCGACCCTCCCTGCAATCCCTGCCCAGCTGGCATTAAACAACAGCCTGTGCCATTTTTAAATGCTGCCATGGCAGTCGCTGTGGCAACCTTAAAACAGACCCCTGTGCCAAGCCCAAGGGCTGCTACAGCCACCCCGAGCCCTGGGGACAGATTTAGTAGAGGCACAAAGCAAAATAGCACCAAAGGGCACAAGGACAGCACAAGGCTCTGCAAGGGAGGGATGAACCTCCTGAGATCCCCTTGTGTCTGTGCTGGATACTGTGGGAGAAGGGAAAGGAGGGGCAGGGAAAGCTCTCTGCCTCCCCTGCCTGCAGGAAACCTGGAAACAAGAGGCAGGGCTGGCAGGGAGCAGGGAAATGCCCTGGCCACCAGCAAACAGAGGTTATGGCCAGTGCTCTGGTGGGGGTAATGTTGGGTCACAGACCAGGAGGGACCTCACTTGGGTGAAGACTTTCTGCAGGTCATAGAGCTGCACTTGTGAACTGATCCACGAGGCCCTGCCCCCTGGAAGGACACTGAGCACTGATGTCCCCCCTGGCAGGTGACACTGACCCATCCAAGAGCTGTGCTGGCCTGCTGCACACCTTAAATCATGGAGTTACAGAATGGGTTGGGTTTTAAGCCACCTTAATGATCATCCAGTTCCAAAACCCCTGCCATATGGGGTTTAATCCCCTAGATTAGGTTGTTCCAAGCCCCATCCAACCTTGAGCACTTCCAGGGATGGTGCAGTCACAGCTTCTCTGAGCAACCCGTGACAGGGCCTTGCCACCCTCAAAGAGAATTTATATTTAATATCTTATTTAATCCTGCCCCCTTTCAGTCTTTCACCCTTGTCCCAAGTCCCTCTCCAGCTCTTCTGGAGCTGCTTTAGGCACTGGAAGGGGCTCTGAGGTCCCCCTGGAGCCTTCTCCAGGTGAGCACCCCCAGCTCTGCCAGCCTGCTCCAGATCAGAGGTGTTGCAGCCCCTGGAGCATCTCCGTGGCCTCCTCTGGACTTGGTTCCAACATCTTCATGTCCTTTTTGTGTTGAGTGCCCCAGAGCTGGACACAACACTGCAGGTGGAGTCTCACAAGGACAGAGCAGACTGGGACAATCCCCTCACTCTGCTTCCTTGCTGGATTTACAGGACTCCAAACAGGCAGTGCTTTATCAAACCTTGGATAAGTGCCACTCTCCCTTCCTTCTTACCCTGTTGTCTCAGGTTCAAGGATACAATTCCCACAGTGTGAAGAGTTACAGGGTGATATCTGAGCCATGGTTGCTGCCTTGTCCAGTGCCAGATGTTCCTCACAAAGGCAAGGTGGCATTTTCACCTCATTTCTTTCATTACAGCTGTAGGTGTCCATTCCTTATCTCTTAAAGGCCCATGGAAGTCCCAGGATGAAGACCAAGGCTAAGGATCACATGAAAAGGGATTTTTTAGCACAAGGTGCAGTTAGCAGTGTCCAAGGAAATGAAAGTTTCAGAGATGTCACTGATAGTGAATCCCAAACTTGTGCTAAACCCAGGATCACCCAATTCCCCAATAAGTCAGCAGGGTTTTTTGTGGGCAAAAAAAAATATTTGCCTAAGTGTTTGCTGTTTTTACCTGAGTGTTCGGGTTCAGCAGGAGTGGGTGCCTCTCCCAAAGGCTCTGTGTCAGGTTAGGCCAGCTCTGAATTTGTTCCTTCAGCTGGTTTTTGTGACCACACTCCCATAAATAGCACCTTGAGCCTTTACTACACGGTGGTTATTGATCCTGGTGGATAACAGCCTTTCCTGTAGAAACCAATAGTGTCTCCCACACTTGATTAGGCTGTAAATTATTGGTGATTATTTTCATAACTTTGCACTTGGCTCTAGTTCGTTGTCTTTTTTTGAGGGGAGGAATAGTCATGGTTTATTTTCATAAGAATCTTCTTAAGGCTTATTGATGGGAGTCGATTTCAGGGCTCATTTAAATGAGACACATCCTCAAAGCTTTTACTGAATCAAAGCTTAGAGCTCTCCTAGCATTTCAAGCTTTGCTTTTTTAAAAACTTTTTTTTTTTTTTCCCCCACTTCACCTTTTAGCTACACGATCCTGAGGGCAGAGATGGTGTGATAGGAGTTTCAGCTGTGAGGCTGGGGGAGCTGTGCTTGCCAACAGGATGCAAGCCCATGATAAAGCACAGCTCCCTGCACTGCGATAGGTGTTGGCTGCATTTGATCCTGAACCATGCAAAACAAGAGGAACATTGCATTCCTCTGCCTCCCATTCATGTGTTTCACCACAAGGGCTGTTCCCTGGCCATTCCACGGTGAGTGTGAAAGATTAACATCTACGGTAGCAGAGCCAAATCCTGGCTGCAGGTAATTATGCAGAAGGTATCTCATCTTCCCCTGGGGTCACTCTTCTACCGAGTGTTTTTACTCAACCTGCCAGTTTTTGGGGGAGATAAACTCGCTTGAACAAGTCTCCTGAGTTGCAGAGCTGTTAATATTGGACAGAGCTGGGTGCTCATTTCCTCTTCTACCTGTTCTCGTCTGTGCTCTTGACAACGAAGAGAAATGCTTTGTGCTTCTTAAACTGCAGTGAGGATGTTCCCATTCCCCACAACATGAAAGCACCAGGGCAGAAAGACACTCAGCCTTTAAATCTTGGTTTGGAATGCAAAGATGTGCTCAAAACAGCCTCTTCTGTCTCCAGTATTTGTCAGTTTGTTAGATGAAGGGAGCAATGATCACAAAATCCTAGAATGGGTTGGGTTGGAAGGGTGTCAGGGTGTGACATTGGTGGTTGGGTTCTTTTCCCCAGGACTGAGACTGATGAGACAGGCTGTTTTCTCGTGTTTGGGATCAGTTGTTTATTCTTTCCTTATCTGTATTACATAGACACAGAGTACAAGGAGCTCCACACACTGAGATAGAAAAGTGCAAAATGGAGAGCAAAGAATCTCTCCAAGGTCTTTAATGTGTCTATTTGTCCCATAATCAAATGCCAAGTAAGTTATTTATTTTAGTGACCTAAGGACCCAACACCTGTGTGCTGCACTGTGGATTCCTTCATCCAATCACTCATTATTACCCAAAAACCCTTAGAAGAAGGAGGTGAAGAAGAAGGAGAAAGGGACAATGCCCTGACTCCTCCATGTTGTCTTTTACTCTCTAATATAGCTTAAACCTTAAACTCTAACTTTCTCACCCAGTCACTTAAGAAAATTCTATCTACTTACACTCATTCCCAGTTTTTCTGCTCAGCTTTAAAGTGGTCTACATGGTTTTGTGCTGAACTCAGGGCTCTCTTGGGTGTCAGAGCCAGGAAGCACAGATAAGGGCCTATTTTCTGTGCCTCTGACCCCAACAGAAGGGACCTTAAGATCATCTCATTCCATCCCCTGCCATGGGCAGGGACACATTCCACTATCCCAGGTTGCTCCGAGCCCTGCCCAACCTGGCCTGGAACAATTCCAGAGATCCAGGGGAAGCCACAGCTTCTCTGAGCACCCTGTGCCAGGGCCTGCCCACCCTCACAGGGATGGATTTCCACTTGATATCTCATCTAAACCTCCCCTCTCCCACTTTAAAGGCACTGCCCCTTGTCCTGTCTCTTCATGCTCTTGTCAAAAGTCCTGCTCCAGCTCCCTTGTATCCTCCTATATTGATGAAGCCTTATGGCCTCTTATTTGGGCTCGTCCCCATTCCTCAGTCCACAGAGGAAGCCAAAGAACATGTCCAGATCCCTGTAGAGCCAGGGCTGAGGAAATGGCAGTCCCTGAGAGGACCTAATGTCAGTGTCAGTTTTGGGATGAAATTAGTCGTGTTCCAGCAGTTCCCATTGCTCTCCACTGCTACAAGCAGAGTCTTGAACTTCCCACCAGTGCCTGCTGTGAGTGTTGTGGTTCCCTCTCTCAGTGAGATGCAGCCTGTGTTCATGTGAGGAGCAACAGGAAATGGGATTAGGCAGCCTAAAAGTAAGGTTATTTTCCTTTCACTGTTACTTGAAGGACAAGGAAAGCAGCTCAGATTATCTGCTCCTCTGAGGGCTTCTAGCTTCATCTTTTAACTGCTATGTTTATTAATCAAACAGAGAAGCAGGAGTAGTTTTGGGATGTGTGGCTCTGCCATCCCAGCTGGTGAGATGAGCAGACTCAAAGCAGAAAATCAGTCCTGCTCCTGCAAAGGGCCCTCTTAAGATGTCTAAAGCTGCATGGACCAATTGTTTTGTATTAACTTGATTTGGCACACTTTGCTCTGTTGCCTCTTTCATAGAGAAGAGCCGCCTTCCTCCAGAAACTGAAAACCACCAGCATTTTCTAGAAGTGGGCAATGACAAAAGAAAAGGGAAATAGAAAACCAGCCATTAAAAAAACCCCAAAAAACCTTTTAAACAGCTGATGAAATACATATCATGCAACTTTCAGGGAACTCAGACAAACCTTGACATGCTCCAGTCACCAGAGGTGCAAATGGAAATGTAGGAAGTGTGGTGTGAAATTGTAGGACCCTCCTGGTTCTGCAGCCCGCGCCCGGAAAGCGCCTTGGCGCATTTCTGAAGTGCAGATTTAGCACAGCATCCTGGGAGAGCACATTTCAGTTCCTGCATTTCATTCATTTTTATGCCTTTCTGATGCAGATGCAGCTGAACTGTACCATTGATTCATGTACACACCTCTTTTCCATATAGATGATGACTGCATCAAAGAAGCCAGCGCTCTGAAATAGCACACAGTGAAATACCACAGCAATTCTCATTTGGAGTCTATAGTGGGAGAGCAATTTCCAAAAATGAAGGGCAAGGTTCCTAATCCATAGCAGCTTTTTGCCAGAGAGATGTGGGAGAGAAGAAACAGGATGCATCCTGCATGAATCATCTCTGTAACCACCCTGGATTTATTAACTGAGATTATGAGGAATAACCAAAAATGATTAAAAGCTCAAATGTCTGGTGAAAGGCGTCTCCTCAAGCGCTGGGTGTTGTGAGATAGTGCCGTAGTCTTCCTGTTGATCTCAAAGAGTTGAGGGCTAAAAGGTCAAGTTTTCAAGACCAAATAATTCATTGTTTAAAATGATGAGACAGCCATCATCACCACCTATCAGAGAGGGGTAAAGACATCCCCAGGCCCTGGGAACTTTGTCCTTCCCCAAACAGGGTGGCTACAACCACCCCTTTTCCTTTCCACTCACCAGCTCATCAGTATTTGCACAGCTGCTGCCTCCCACTCCTACCTTAGAGACCCCAAATTCCCCCTTCATTACCACCATCCCCAGCCTGTAGATTCACCCTCACCAAGGTGTTGAGACACCTCCTTTGCATGGAGAATGTCCAGGTTTGGGACCCAGGTTTTGGCAGAGCAGTGACATTTTCTCCTTGAGGCTCTTCCTCCGGGTGTTGCTTTGTGAACCCACCCCTGACTGCCTGGCCAGGAGGAGAGGGGCACAGGCCACCCCCATGCTGGAAGTGGCTTTTCTGTATCCAAAATTATGCTCAGTACTGCATGTTCTGAGCTGCTGCCTTAGATCTTCCCCCAAACAGTCCCTGAGATCCCAGAAGCTGGGAGCTCTGCAAGCTCAGGGGGTGTGAAGGACCCATGGGGCAATCACTGGAAGGAGCAGGACTTTTCCTGCCCTTCAAGTCACATCCCTTCCAGTGCCCTCGCTCCATGTTTCACAAGCTTATTTGTACATTCAAATTCTCCTCAGTTGTGTCCTGGCTACCACAGACTCCAAATCAAAATTCCTGCTCTATCCAGTAAGTCCTGCAGGGCTGTCCTTGGCAGCTGGCTCTTGCAGGCTCCTGGAAGGAAGCTTGGGCTGCTGCTTTCCTTTGCTGATGATCTCCCAATATCAGCTGCAGATCCCTGCCCAAGCTCCCCCTTTCCCTGTCCTAGGACAGTTTCACTGTGCAGGAACTCCAGAGCCCTTCCTGCTGTGGTTCAGCCCCGTGAGCTCCCTTTGGGATGGGTGTGCAGGAATTGTGTGGCCCTTCATTTTCCACGTGCTGGCCCGAGTTTCTGCCCACTCCCAGCCTTGTCCAAATCTCCCAGGAGGGAGCTTTGTGGTCCTCAACAGAGAAAGCATCACTGCAGTAAGAAATACTGGAGAATGAGAGTCCAGAGCAGCTCCTGAGTGCCCAGAACAAGCTGGAAGAAAAGTTTCACTGGGTAACATTCAAGGACTCACAGTGAAGTTTGGGGTACACAGCCCTCATCTCTCTCTGTGGGTCTGTTCCACACCCTGTTTGCCAACTGCTGATGGAGAAGTGAGGAGGGAAGCAGAGGTGAAAATATTCCTCCCAGAGGGGTCTGTTTCTCCTTGGGCAGCCATCAGGATCTGTGGATAACAATGTGCTTCCTCTCTATTTTAGAGGGGCCAAGAGAGGCAGGGAAGCTCAAAATTAAATCACCAGCCAGGTAATTTCCACTCCATGCTGTCAGAGCTCAGGCAGAGGGAGGAGAAGTGCTGTTTGTTGGCTTTTCCCTTCCCAGCTCAACAGGCACAGTGATACTTCAGCATCCTGGAAAACACAGCAGAGGTGGGTGGCTCTACCCAGGAGCAAAACAGCTTAAATTGTAGCACTTAAAGACAGGGACATCCTGTCAACATGAGGGTTTCTGTATAAACCAGCCAAGGGGTGAGAAATCTGGAAGGGATTTGCCAGGCAAATCCCAGGCAAATTCCAGAGTGGGTGAGGAAGTCCTGGGACCAAGGACTGGAAAGGGCACTGAGAGACCAGGCAGCCTCTCCATGGTCTGCATGGCTCAGCTCTGGGATCTGCATCCTTGAAGGCTCTCCCCACATTCAGGGGTGTTCATCTGGAGAGGCTGGATACCCACTCCTTGCTATTTTTAAACCTGAATGTTAATATCTTTAATTGCCAGAGCTCCAGGAAGAGAGCCAGAGCTAAAAAGTATCTACTAAGAAACTGCCAAGAAATACTGTTAAACAGGATCTAGGAAAAAAGCCAGGCACAAAAATTTATGATCTTTATCTCTGCAATAATAATTTCTCAGTGGTCAACCGAGGAGCAGAACAAAGGTCACTGGTTTTGTATCAGCTGGAGTTTGTGAAATCCTTTGTTTCCTTCCCTGTGAGTTTGTCCTGTGGGTCTCCTGCCGAGACCCTACAAATGAACACAAAAACCTAACAGTCAGGACTGACCCATTTGTCCCCATTCTTTCCCCAAGACACAAAAACTCCACAATTCCAAGTCAGAGGCCTTCCCAGCACTGGAAAAAGCCCAGCCTGGATCCTCATGCAGGGAAGAAGCATGTTTTGCCTCGTTTATTAAACAAGATATCCATGGGAATGGTCCAGTGAACTTCTGTGTTGCTAAACCCACCTCGCATGAACAGTCACGTTGATTTTATCTGAGAATTTGCGTTTGCACAGATGCAAGAACCACCCTCATCTCAGGTTTCCTTCTTTCCAGCATGATGGGGGACAAGCAAGGGACCCATGGAGACCTCTGCAAATAAATTAAAGGAGAAGAGGCTCTTTTTTTATTATTATTTCCTGGTTATACAGTGGAAACGATTCTAGGTAAAATATACACAGTTTGCTTCTTGACATGGCTGCCAAGATTCCCAACTTTACAATGAGGATCAGATTTCAGAATACTTCCAAACCAACCCCCACAAAAATTAATTGACTATCCAGGAAACTCTTGGCTTTGGATGTTGTTTATTTATAAGGTAAAGTTCTGATCCCAGTGACTGCAGAGGGAAACTTTGAAAATATGATCTCTGTGAGCCTTAATGACTCAGAGGGTGGGATTCAGTGCCCACACACCAGAGCCTGGTGCCATCTGAGATGCCCTTGTATATCTGAGACATCCCACAGTGCTGGCAAAGGGACACAGAGCTGAGGGAAGACGAGCAGTCCTCAGAAGCAAGAGCTGGAGTCTGGGGCTGGATACCCCAGAGCTTCTAACTTGGCTCTGGGAAATGGTGTTTAGACAGCCAAATCCAGCCCTAACGCACACATATAAAATATATATAATCAAATCAATCAGCCACTCAATCAATCACAGGAGATACTTCCAGATCTTCGGGTTTCATGTCAGCTCTGGAGGCAATTTAAGCAGTATTTCAACACTCAGGACTGTGTTAGAAACACACTATTCGCTTCACTGACACTTCCAAGCATGCTGAAGCACTCAGCTGGCCCAGGCTCCCTGCTCCCACCCTTGCTGCTCACGTCCTCTTCTCCATCCTCTGTTCCTTCTGCAGCTCTACCACAGATTGTAAGAGAAAGAGCTGCGGATTTTTTATATATATATTTTTTTTCCAAAGGAGAGGTGTTCAAAATGCAGGAGGCAAAGACTTTCCACTGGGCAAAGCTGTGACGAGGTTTATGGTGCCCTGAGGGGTAATAGAAGGGGCTGGCACATCAACCACCAGCAGCTCTGGGGCAGCATTACCTCAGAAAGTCAGCGCCCTCATTGACAGGATATTTTTAGTTTACCCAGTGTATTTAAATCATCATGGAGTACATTAAAATTATAGTAATTATCCCACCTTCTCATGTGGGATTCTGGGAGGTGATGGATTGGTGGATCGTGTGCTCGTTGGAGTCATCTTTGGTGAGGTCCTTCTGCAAAACAGAATAGTTTTGTTTTCCTCATTTTACATCTGCAACAGTGCTGGCCCATTAATGGCTGTCATTTGAACACTGGGATCTGTTCACAAACCACCCTTCCCTCTCCAGCAGCCGCCTCTCAGCACCCCAGAGCCGACACAACCCCCGTGACACCAACTCCTTCAAAACAAAAATGCATTTACACACTCCTGGGGCTGTGAGCTTCCACATGCAGGCGAGGCTGATGTTTTCTTCATGGCAGTATTTAACCTCTGAATCATTTCTGCTTCCCCCTGCGTGGCTGCACTGTGGGGAAATGCAGGGAAACCTGATTGTGTCCCAGCCCCTGCTCTCATCTCGCTGCCCCACCAGCGCAGGCAGGAGAAGGGGATTTTTTTTCACTGCAGCAGCAGCAGCAGCTTTGGAAAAGAACTGTGAAAAAATGCAACTTTTTTTCACAGGAAAAAAAAAAGAAAAAGTATTCTTTCCCAGATCAGAAGCTTCATGTTTCTGATTGCAAAGAAAAAAAATAGGGAGGGATTGAACAGAACAATCTTGACAAAGAAATCATTTCCCTTAAAAATTGTCATCACCACATTCTGGATAATCTCCATTTTTAAACCCTCTGTTGAAGGACAGTGCATCTGATTTCAAGATAAGGTCTCTTCTTTTTTGTTTCTTTTCAGGAAAACAGGAATATTTGTCTTAAAAATGGTTCCTGAAACTTCTTGATGGATCAAAGGTGGGGAGAAGTCCCCAGCATCTCTCTTGGTGGAGTGGCAGGTTTCTGCCAAGCCTTGATCTGTTCCCCAACCTAGAGTGGCCTTGGAGGCTCCTCCAGCCCAGCAGGACCTTGCAGGTCCTTCCAGCCCTCGGGATCCCAAAGCACTGTGGCAGCTCTGAACCCCTGTGGGGTGTGAGGAGCCCCCACTGTCCCCCTCTGCACATGGGGAACCTTGCCAGCATCTGGCCATTCCCCTGCCTCACACCCATGTTCTCTGGCCCCTTCCCAGCTCCTCCAGCAGCATGTTCCTCATTATTTACTTTCTCTAAATGCTGCAGAAAAATGCTGCTTCTCCTGAATACTAAGTAAGGAAGGGGGGGGGGGGGAAAATAAAAAAGCTCATTCCCTTGCTGGACTGTGTTTGTTCTGTGGTTTGAAGCTCGCTGTTGCTGCTGAAAGCTTTTTTGACCCTTGTAGGTATTTGATCCAAGTGACCTCTGGTGTTTGGGGCACTGATACAGTCCCACACCGAGCTTGTTCTTGCACAGATCTTAAATATCTCTGCATCCATCTATCCATACATACAACCATCTTCCTCTCTCTCTCTTGCTCTCTCTCTTTCCAGCGCTATCTGATCTGTTCTTGGCTTTCCCTACACTTCTTTCATAGAATTAATATCTTTCCCCTGAGGATGTGTTCTCCTTCTCCTGGGTTTTCTCTTTTTACACCCTGTCATTTCCCTCTCCCTCCTGCTTCCTCCCGACCCTCTCCCCTTCCCTCCACGCTGCCAGTTTCAAGTTGCCTCGTGTACCCAGCATAAAGCAATAAATATATATGTTTATATATATATATATGTATTGAAATGGGATGATTTCCACTACTGTAAGGAATCTGGCCCATTAATTTCAATAGTGGAGCTGACAGCCCAGGCCTGGAGTCTCATTGCCTGGTGACACATGAGCACAGCTGCTCGAACTTGACAGGGAACTGTTTCCAGCGCCCCGGCTGCACATCTGCAGGAGGAAGGAAATTCTTTCTGTAGCACTGGAAAAAATAAAGCTGCCTAGATTTCCCTCCCTCCCCCCCGCCCCCAGATGATGATATTCATCATTCAAACGTTTCAGCTGAGTGGGTGTTTAATTCAGAGTTTGGAGGGGGACGTTTGTGGTGTGTTACGAGCTTTGCTGTTGAGCCAGCCAAGGTGGTGTTGCTTTTACCAAGGGCTTCTCCAAAACCTCTCAGAGCACCAGCTACATCCAGCAATGCTGGGGACCCTGATGTTCTCAGAACCAGCTTCTGGATTAAAGCAGAGGATGGGTCTTGCCTCTATGAAGTTTTTATTTTGATAAATTAGAGCTGGGGGAAAGCGGAGGGATTTATCTGACTCTAGCAGGACTTGAACAGACAATGCCAGTTATGGGTTGAGTTCTGGTCTGAGGCATCACTGGGGGCTTAAGGGCTTTGAAGGTGGTGAAAGGCCTAAAGGGGAAGGCATATGAGCAGCTGAGGTCACTTGTCTTGTTCAGCCTGGAGAAGAAGAGACTGAGAGGAGACCTGACCAGTGTCTGCAGCTCCCTCCTGGGGGAAGAGGATGGTCAGGTGCTGATCTCTGCTCTCTGGTTACCACAGACAGGACCTGAGGGAACAGCTGGAGCTGTGCCAGGGGAGGTTTTGGATGGATATCAGGAAAAGGTTCCACCCTCAGAGGATGTTTGGGCACTGGAGCAGTCTCCCCAGGGGATGGTCATGGCCCTGAGGCTGGCAGAGCTCAATGCTCTCAGGCACAGGGGCTGATTCTGTGGGCTGTCCTGTGCAGGACCAGCACTTGGACTCGATAATCTTTGTGGTTCCCTTCCAGCTCAGGATGTTCTGTGATTCCATGATTTTATGACCAGCTTTGCTGATGGGACCCAGAAGACTGCGTCAGCAAAGCTTCAGGAATTGACTCAAACTTTTCAGGGTTTTGCTTCCAGCTGTGCCAGGAAAATGTTTTCATTAACAGCAAAAACCCCTCCATCTTTTCTTCCTCAGAGTAAGCTGAGCATTCTCACCCTCCACATCCTCAGGTACCCAGAAGGACTGAGATACCTGTGGGAGAGGTTTAGTGCTGCAGCCTTTTGGTGACCTGTGCTCCCACATTTCACCCTGCATGTGATCTCCTTCTCGGACAGAAGGAGGAGAAGGACCATAAATGCCACTCATGGGATGCAGCCATCTGGGATAATCTTTAGTTCAAACCTCCTGGGAAAAAACAGAGGGCCATGGAAGAAACAGAGCTGTTACTTTCAATAGGACAGCAAGAGAAGCCAAGTCTGCAGGATGGACTGCATCCTCCTCTCCCTCAGAGTACAAACCAATGTTTTCAATCTCTGATGTTGCTTTCCCATCTTTCTGAGCAAAAATCAGGTGCTGAGGATATTGACCTGTCACTAATTATATAATTCTTGCTTTGCCTGGAAATGGAGGATGAGCACAGGTCGAGACGTGTCAAAAGTGTCAGAAAGTGCATTAAACTCTGGGCAACTCGAGGTGAGACACTGAGAGCTTTGGGCTGGTTTTGGAGGGTAATCAGCTGCTTTAATGTGGAGAAAAATGAAATAGCTGCCACTGAAGTTGTGGGGCTGGAATTCAGATGATATTTAGAATACCAGTGAGGAAATACATAAGGAAAAGTCACCCAGTCTACTGTGCTGCCAAGATCTCCCTGGATTAGGTCTTGGAAAGTGGAATTTTTACACAGTTCCTGCTGAAGGAGAACAAACTCAGTCACAGACCTTATTTCTGAGCACAGGCTGAAGAAGTGTAAAGATATGAGCAACTGTTGAAGTTGGCCCTGCTTTGAGCAGGGGGTTGGATTGGATTATTTCCAGAGGTCTCTTCCAAACAGATTTTTTTCTATGATTCTGTGGTTCTATGCTGACATTTGCTGTATCTAGGTGCAAGCTGAATTCTGTGGCTGCTAAAATATAGTGGGCTAAAGAGTTTTGACCTTTAGGTCAGAGATCTTGTGGGAGACCTCATCCACCCACGCTCCTGTCAGGCTCTGGTTCCCTCTTCGTGGTGAAGAGAGAATTTGTACCAAATAGGTTTGGCAGTGCCTTGTACTATAGATACTGTGGGCTTTTTTTTTTTTCCTAAAAAGAGACAAATCTGGTCTAAATTAAAAAATCAAGATCTTCTTTCAGAAGTCTGTTGGAAAGGCAAAAGCAAGAACATTTCTCTGTAACTGAATAACCAAACTCCAAGAGCCAGTGGACTGATCCAGGGTACATATTTGCATTCAATAATAAGGTCATTTATTGCACCTTGTGACCTACTGAAACATGAACAAGGGTTTTCCTTTCCCTGTATTTCACTGAGTATCCTTGCAACACTACCCCAGACATTTGAGATGATGAGCTTGGATTTTCCAGAGAAAACTCCTACCAGTTTTGTGGCTTTCATTTTGTATCCTTCCTAGAGCAGCAAATATCCTAGTCCAGGTGAGAAGTCAAAAGTGGGAGGCTAAGAAAATTATTTTCCTTAATATAGTTAAGAAAACCTAGGTTTTGTGATGCTGAGACAGCCTGGGAAGGTGATGGCCAATAATTCACAAATACCAATGCTGAGCCAAACTCTGCATTAACAGCTTTAAGGGTCTCTGTCCAGGCATCTCTCTCTTCTTGGTTTGGTTCAGAGCAGGGAATTAGGTGTTTCTAGATTGTTCTCCTGCCTCATGGGTGGTTTGGGGCTGAAATGATTCAACCCCAACTTGTGGTGGTGGTGAGCTGAACCCTTGTTGGGAAATCCCTTAACTAATCCAGATGGATCCCAGTGTAGTCCAAATGATCCCACAAAAGTCTTCTCAGCCACATTTTCAGGTTGCACCCCCATTCCCACCACCTTTAAAAGAATATTTATACACCCTGCCTTCTCTGGCTGCTTCTTGCACAAATGTAGCCCTCCTGGCTGTGCTGAAATATAATTCTCTTAAACCTGCAGTTCCCAGGAGTCCAGTTCTATGATTTTGGAGCCACATGACAAGAAGAAGCAGCCTGTCCTCCCCTCTGAGCCTTTTGTCCCAGCCCACAAGCACTGCCAGTCCATGGCCCTGCTGCAGCTTTCCCCAGAAGATGGGATGATGTTTATCCAACTGGCTAAAAGGGTTCAGACAGGATCAGGTGGCTCATGCTGTAGAAATGAGTTCTTCTCTCCACAAAGGGAGCCTTCCATGACCTATCCTTCTGCAGACATCCATGATGTGGCCATCTAAAGGCTGGTGAGATGAGCGCCAGTCTAAAAACACAGAGAGATTCCTCCTGGGACCTGGGAGAGGAGAATGGCCACATTCTTTCCCATCCTTGCTTTCAACTCATTTGAGCTTGTTTGGTTATTGCAGAGCAATAAAATAAATGTATGGCTGCTCCCTTGCTCTGTCTCTGACTTTGAATAGGACTCTGAAAGACACAGCAGGAATGGACTTGGGCTGCCTTAAAACACAGATCACATGGTAAATTATTTATTTGCCTGTTTATACCCTGCAATAAAAAAAATACACAAACAAAACCTTCCCCTTCCCCTCTTAAATGTCCCGATTTATGTGCGTAGATAGTTTACTCAACCCCCAGCTCAGTTTGTTTGGATCATACTCGGCATCTGAACAATTTGCAAGCACTTGGAGAGCTCCAGGGGCACCAATTAGTGCTGGTGCCCCCAGTCCTGCAGAGAGGGAGCTGAGGAACCTTTGGACCGAGCTCCTTGCCAAGGTCACGGGCAGAACAGGATTTCAGGTTCAGAAGAGCAAACGTGGGAAGATCTGCAGAGGATCTGAACTTTGCAGGACCAAAGTCCAGAGGCTGTGCCCTGCTTTGCATCTTGTTTGTTGCTCTGGCTGATACACCCTCCTTTTTTCCAGAGTTTCTTGGGTCAGGAGAAGATTCTCTTTACAAATTTGCAGCCAGTGCAGGATAACAGGACCTTTCTCTTGAGTAACACCCATCTTGCAACTCCCTTCCTAACAAATGCTGAAGAAAGCACAGGCAGAGTTTTCCTGACTTTGGCACTGATTGTGAACTGGGATGCACTCAGTGAGTGATGGATTTCACAGTGATGTGCAGGGTGAGGTAACACAAGGACAGAGAAGGTTTTGAAAATGGGCATTGCCCATGAGTCTCAGAGGGCAGGTTTTGTCCCAGAATTAATGTAGCTTGTAGACATCACCTTGATATGCAAAAAACAGGTTGGAAGTTTCACTTACTGTCCAGCTGGAAAAGTCCATCCCATGAGTCTGTGCCATGGGAAAATGTTGTAACATAACTTGTCTCTTAATCACCTGAAGTGAGTGCTCAGGACATCCAGCTGGGACTGAGAGCTGAGCTTCACATGAGGAAGGACAGAATCAACTTTCTGAGCTGAAAGGAAGATAAAATAGTGTTTTGGTGAGAGATCACGTTGAAAAGCAGGTCAGAGAGAGCAGTCAGCCTGTTGATAGTCAATCAGCTCCTCTTGCTCAGTGCTTTCAGAGCACCTGACAGCATGTGATGTGCTTGCCCTCACAACTCACTATGGGGCTGTCACAGGCAAGGAGAAAGCTGTGGTGACTGTCTTTCTCAGGTCTGCCTTCATCTGTGTTTTCCCAGCTCAAATCTGACCTTTTCTTCCCTTTAAGTCAGCTGCCTGTACAGACCTGCTGAGTGCTGTGGGGACAGGATGCTGATTTGGGCACTGCTGGTCCAGATTTACCAACTCCACCATTTAAAATGATGACTCCAATCCCATCCACCCTCCAGAAAGCTGGGTGTTCCCATTTATCAGAAATGGTCCTTCTAAATCTTCAATACTGACCCTTTTCTTCATCCCTATGGGAACCTAAAACATTCCCCCCCAAAAAAATGAAACCTTAAAGGGCCTGGTAATTGCCTGACCCCAGGGAAATGGAAAAAAAGCAACAAACCTTATGGGTCTGCCAAGGAGAGATGGAGATGTGTTTTCTTTTGTGTCTGGTCAATGGTACCTAAAATGCCACATCCACCAGAGACATGCAACTCTTGATGAAGTCTGAAGGAGAATTGACCTGAGGGTTGAAAGTGCTGCCCTTTCCTTGTTCTGTTTAACTGTGCCTCTTTCTGAGCAAAGAGGACTTGCTGACAATTTTCAGAAATGCATTTCTTCTGCTTCCCCATTTTCTGCTCATGCAAAGGCTATTGTATGTTTTTATAGTGACTTCAGTCACTATAGCTACAAGAACATGATTGGTACCTTGATATTTGAGCTTTAGTGTCCTTGCTGTGCACATTGGGATTCAGCTCTTAGCCACTGAGTTCTTTAAAATTATGTCAGCTTTAAAAATTGTGGTAGCATTAATGTTACTGCTAAAATTTTGACAACCTTCAAAAATAAGCATGACAACAAATTCAGGTCTGATGTGGCTGTCTGAAACTTCCTCTAGGATCTCTACATCCCTTCCAGACATGGCCACTTCTGTGTTTTTTGCCTTGGCTGGTGATTCCAGGAGGGAGATGTTGATGGACAGGCCACCAGGAAAGCACAAGTAACCTCTGTGGTCACACCCAGGAGCACAGCTCACACCTCTCCCATGGGACAGGGCAGGGGTTGCCCGAGCACCTTTCTCAGGCTGAGAGGAGCCACCAAAAACAGGGCAGTGATTTCCTTCTGAGGAGTATCATTGCCTAAGTCCTCAGCACACACAAGGCCCTAATTCAGGTAATCCATGGGGGTTCCACATGTAGTTATTCCTCAGTCTGCAGGTGACTGTACCCAGGGAAGCGTGGGGTTTGTTGTTGATGTTCTCCATGGGAATCTCTGCTGGGAAAGGCCCTCTGGTCCAAAGCAGACTTTGCCAATCTCCAGCTGCAGGAAACATCCACGTGCCTGTGCTCAGAAGAATTTCATTTGGTTTATCTCCTTTGTAGATGTCTACCTCTAAGCTTTTCAACCTGAACATTCTTATTTTTTTTTTACAATTCAGATCTGGCTAACCAGTCTGGGCAATGGAGACTAGCACACAATTCATCCTGGAGTTGGCATCTGAGCCAGAGCAGATGAATCATGTTTTCAAAGTGCCTGTTTCAGTCCATTGACTGAAGGAGGGACCTGGGACGATGAGTCCAGACACAGACAGGGGTGCTGGAGCCATCTCAGGAGAGGTGAATGGGATGTAATCTCTGATTTCTGAACCATCCCCACCTTTACCTGTGTGAATGAACAGGGCAGAGCTGCACACACAGCTCGGGAGGGATCCTCTCCACGCTCACACTGGTGGGCACTGGAGCCCAGAGCACTGCTGTGGGTGGCAGTGAACACCTCGCTGCCACCTGGAAGCCAGGCTGAGAACCAGAAGCAGATGGGAAGATGTGAGACCTCGATTAATAATGATTTGAATGCCTGATCACTGCAAAAGGCTTCTCATCAATCAGCAGATCTCAGCGTGTCTGAGGAGTTACCTGTGATCAGTTTGCAGCCAAACAAGTCCCGGTTGGCACCACGTGTGTCTCCTGAGTAGACCAGACTAAAACCAGCCTTCAGATGCACAGTTTTGGAGTCACATCTGGAGTTGTCTGGATGCAAATTCAGAGCAGGTCTGGGATCAGACTAGGCATGGCCTGAGGCACAAGACACATGCCAGAGACAGCTTCACGTTGGGTTTCTCTTTTTTTTCTCTTCCATGCCAATCTCCTGGCCCTTTCTCTACCTCTCGGGGCAGGACCTGTCCTGCCATCTCTCTGCCTGTTCTCCACTCTCCTCTCACTGAAATTGTTGCCTGGTTGGGGACTCAGACTGGAGAAAAGACATTTCTCTTTGAGAACAGCCTCTCCTTGGGCTGTTCAGTGGATTCTGAACTTCTCCACCTTCTCACTGAGAGAGGCATAAAATTTTAGCACATCAGATGAAAAGCCTCATTGAAAACCAGCATGACCTGGGGGCCTCTGTGTATCCCAGAGCCCTGCCTGCCTTGCCACGTGTGTGCTTCCCTCTCAGCCCAGTGTTCCAGACGCATTCCCAAGGCACGGGCAGCCGTGACAGCCTCGGCAGATCCAGAGTGTGTTTGCACAACTGCTGCAGCTGCACAGGCCCCCGTGGCCAGGCACACGTGCACAGAGCCTGTTGCACACCCAGAGTTCAGCTGTGGCAAACACCAGCAGCCCACTGGGGCCATCCAAGGCCGTGGAAAGCCTGGCAAGGTGGATGCAATCCGGAAAAATGCCTTTCTTCATCCGCCCCTTTGTGCTTATCGATCGGAATATTAATAAAAACTTGTTCAAAGCTCCCTTGGCTTCCCAGATTACTTGGGAATAGTCCAAGGCTTTAGCCCCAGCCATGCTTGTAATGAGGGGACTTGGGGATCAAAAGCATTTTAAAATGGCCTTGCTAATCAATCATCAACAATCAGGTAAATTAAGCCCTGCAGTCTTTCCTCGGCGAGCGAGGGATCTGCCGGACGTGTCCTTAATGAGCAGATTCCTATCCCCTTAATATTCCCTAATACCTTTCTAGAGGAAATGAACCACAGGGAGACTTTGTTGGTGGAATGAGAGGAATGCAGATAACCGTGGGCCTTTGCTTTCTCACACTGAGGGCTGAGAAAACCCCGGCTGGACAAGGGATGTTGGGCACGGCAGGGAAATTTCCTTCCCGAGATCCTGATAACGCTCCTGATAACTGCTTTGCCCACTGCCATTGCCAAAAGTGTTTGTTTTCCTTCTCATGGCCAAACTGAGCCCTTTCCTTACTCATCTCCTCCGAGGACCATGTCCATCTGTGCCTTCGAGGATCATGCCCATCTGTGCTGAGGGCTTGTTTCCTAAACCCACCAGGAAGAGGGGCACGTGCCCAAGGTAATGGCCCTGGAAGCAGATTCCTGGTAATTATTAATACACAAAAGGCAATGCAAATATCCCAGGGAGGCATTGAAGTCTGGCTCATCTTGGGGATTTATTGGGATTGCTGGCATTGGTCACCTTTTTCCATAGTAGGAGGCATGGCTCGTTCTCCAGCTCCCTCTGGGAGGCCTTTAATGAGTCCCTCTGGGGCTCAGGTTGTGCCAGGGGAGGTTTAGGTCAGATACACTGAAAGGGCAGTCAGGCCTTGGAACAGGCTGCCCAGGAAAGTGGTGGAATCACCATCCCTGGAGGTGTTCAAAAGCTGTGGGGACAGGGTTTGGTGGTGAGCAGGGTGGTGCTGGACTAATGGTTGGACTCGATGGTCTTGGAGGTCTTCAGTAACCATAGTGATCCAATGATTCTACGAGTTAGGACATGGGACATGCCCCCTGTGTGTCTTCCTCTCTTCCTGTGGCGCATTTTACTTTTATTTTTGGTCTTCAGTGTGTGAAGAAGGGGTTAGGAAGAGTTTTGTGGTCTGTAGTAAGCCTCAGCTACGGGATAATGGATTCTGCAGGCCTTCTGTGCCCACAGACACCTCTCACACTACTCTAACCCACCCTAAAAATCAAGACACCAGCACTTCTTGGCAAGTTTCAGAAGAGGGGCAACTTCTAAGCATGGAAATTGTACCCATGTACAACCAGTACCTGTGTGGAAAAGGATGGGGCTCACGAGAAGGTGATGGTAAATTTACCATGAGAAGGTAAATTCAGGTGGATGCAGACACAAATCATTTGGATTCTTTGGGAACATCACTGGAACATCACCAAGTTATCTGCAGGGAAGCTGTTGTTCCTATGTGTTAGGATTGTCCAGGTCTAAACACCAGGAGAGGACCCGGACTCGATGCTACATTGCAGGGATGTTTTCCAGGAGGGAGCACAGGCGTAGGCAGAGGATTTCAAGGAGATCTGATTCCTCCGAAGGGAGCCCAGCTCGGCAGTGTTTTACCTCTGAAGTGTGATGGCACAGCAATTAGCACATGCAGCGTTTAGCGGGGGTGGGAAGGAGGAGCGGATCCCAGCTGGGATGGAGAGTCCAGGCAATCACAGTGGCCTGGGGACCCCCTTCTCCTGCCTCTCCTGAAGCATCCGTGGTCTGTTCCTCCTGCACAGCCACTCAGGAGGAAAGGGGATTTATGAGATTCTGTCCACAGGCAGCGAAAGCCGCTATCGATTACTGCAAGGCTCTTAAATGAGAGTAATTCACAGCCCTCTTCAGTTTGGAAGGCAAGCTCTAATTTAATATCATTATGTCTTCATGCCCCCACACATTCCACTGTCTCATTCACTGAGCTTTTATTGGGCTCTGGATAATTTATGGCTAGATATACTGCCTTTTATCTGACCTATTTTTAGCTATTCTTGCTTTTTACATATTTTTTTCCCCTGCCATCACAACTGGCAATTAAAGTAAAAAGATTAAAAAAAAAAAAAAAAAAAAAAAAAAAGATAAAGTAAAGATAAAGTTCCACCCAGTTTTAACCTTTATTTCTTCTCTTTTGTGTGCTGGAGGATGCTTTTGTTATTGCCACAGCGTTTCGAAGACAGGAGTTAACAATAAAAACAGTTCCCACAGATTTTATTTCTTTCTGTTTTTCTTCATTTCAACAAAGTGCAAAGTGACTTCGACCCAGCGACTGAGCACTCCTAACTCATTCCATTTCCCTCCTGTAATTGAGGTCCAGAAACTTGCAGAGACTTTTCCTGCAAGAATTCAGGTGTCCTCAGTTCTCAAGAGCTTCAAAGGAGGTTGATGATGGACACTCCCAAGGTTGGACCCCAACATTTTCAAAGCTCTTTGATTCAGAAGGAAAAACATGGACAACTTGTACCTAGGGGTCTGGGTGGGTGTGCTTTTTTTCTTTGTTTTTTTTTTTTTTTTAATAAGGAATGCTTGGTTTCTGATAATATAAATATAAATAAAGTTTCAGGTTTATCATTTAATTCTACAGGAATAGAATATACACTGTATATAGTTTTATTTATAATTGGCATGTTATTATTTAAATGTTTCATACTTGAATAAATTGGAATTATTTATCTGGAAGAGCTGAAGAAATTACAGAAATGTTTCAGACTTTGAAGGCTGAAGATGTCCTTGTGCCCCTGAACCTTTGTTCATTTTTTCCAGTAATAACAGTTGATCTGCCTTTAAAAAAAGCAACCAAGCCACTCCAGATATCTATTTTTCATGCTGTTTGGATTACAAGTAAGGCCACATGATGGTGTAAATCACTCCCACTGACTTCAAAGCTCTTATTTCCTTAACTTTTTCCACTAAAA
Organism: Parus major; assembly: GCF_001522545.3. Lineage (NCBI taxonomy): Eukaryota > Metazoa > Chordata > Aves > Passeriformes > Paridae > Parus > Parus major. The sequence continues at coordinate 3,895,400 of NC_031769.1, forward strand.
ATTTTGCTCCATCAAATGTCTCCTTGGGGAAGGGTTTGGCCTTTCGCTCCCAGGCTGCAAGCCTTGGGTGCTGCATCCCCTCTGCTCCCCAGGGACAAAGCAGGGTTTTCCTGGGCTGGGATGTCCAGCCAGCAGCTCTCGGGGTTGGAGATGGAGAGGAGGGTGGTGGCACTGCTGTGGCAGTGGGGACAGGCAGGGACACACCAGGAGCAGTGTGGGCAAGGGCACTGTGTCACCAGTGGGTGGAGGTGGATCTTGTCTGGACACACAAAAGTTTGCCATTGGATGGGGAGATTTTGCTGGGATCCAAATCACCTGCAAGGGCTTTAGAGTTTTAGCAGAACTCATCCATGAGAAACTTTTCTCTTGCCTCGATGCAGCTCGGGGCGCTCAGAAACATTTCCTTTGTTTGAGGACTTTTATACAGTTTTTCACTGCTCCCTTTTTCACCTTTTCTGTTCACTCCCAACCTCTGTAAACTGAGGCAAACCCCCAAGCTCTGGAATGTCTCACTTTAGGCCTCCCACATTTACTTGCAAAAAGTTCAGCTATTCTGAGGCTTTTCGGATATTTTTAAGAAAAATGTCATTATGTTGATATTTCCTCCATACAACAATTCCAGTTTCTGGATGTATTTTTAGATATATTTTGTTCATAACTATTAGATCACTGTCATGTTTCTTTTTTTTCCCCCTTCTGCGTTTCTGGTAAATTAAGAATTACTTTGTTTTATTTCTAAAAGCACACATAGCTTAGCACGATACTATAAATATTGCTTGTAATTAACTCTGATATTGATATAATTATCCCAGATGAATAGAAGAGTGTTAATTAAATAATTGAATGCATACCAAGTGCCAAAAATCCATCGTTTAACTCAAACTCCTGGTGAGCCATGGCTTGACTTTCATAGGTGCCTGACCCGTGCCGTGGATCCCCCTGGATGTGCCAAGAATTCCGTGGGGGTTCCTGGCTCATCCCAGCCCTGAGGAGGAAGGCAGGGGATGCTGGGCTGGTGTTTTGTGTTGGAGCTGCACATTCCCACACGTGACAGCGGTGACAGTGCCACTAACAAGAACCAAGGATCACGAGGCAGATCTCCCTGTCCGCAGCCAACACGGAAAAATCATGAGACTGGATTTGGAAAAAAAACCACAGGATTTTAAAGACCATGCGTGTCAGTTGTTTTCACAGATGAGTTTCTTTCAAGAGGCTTTCTCCAGTCACAAGGGAAACTTTTTTTTTTTTAAATTTAAGAAGGAAAAAAAAGTTCTTAAACTGATAAAAAATCACCAGGCTCCAGGAGCTAGGGCTTTTGAGCAGGCACTGCATGAAGCCATGGGTGGAAGGTGAGTTTTAAAGGATATATTTTGTGCTTGAGTCACACTGCAGCTCTCCAATCAACATACACAGAGAAGAAAATAACAGAGAACAAATCTAACATAAACATTCTAATCCCACAACACTAAAATATGAGGAGGAAAATATGTGGCAAGAGTTTACTCTTGTGTCTGCCTGCTTATTGTGTTTGCCTGCTTGTGAGATGCTGTGCAGGCTATTGTATCAACCCTCAGGCAAAATCTTTCCTAGCTGGAATACGCAGCAAAAACACTATAAATAAATAATGTGAGGGGCTTTAAAAAAAAACCAAAAAAACCCAACTTAAATCACTTGACACCATCTGATTAGAACATCCAGCTGCCTTATTTAAAGAAAATTTTAAAAGAAAATTATGAGTATTTTATCACTGAAGGTAACGTGGAGTTATTTTGGAGAACTCCTTAGGAGAGGGGAGCTCCCCAACAGCAGCAGTTGCTGCAGTCTGTGCCCTGCAGAAAACTCATGGAAATGGAAAAGAGAGTGAAAAAGTGGTGTGCACCTCCGGTCATCAGAAGGGCTCTTCTTAGGTTATATGGTGCTTTCCTCATGGCTTATATGGGCTTTTTTTAGGATGTATGGTGCTCTCCTGCTGGGTTATCGAGGCTTCTGTAGGATGCATGGCACTTGCCCTCTGGGTCAGATGGGATTTTAAGGATATATGGTGCTTGCCTGCTTGGTTTTACTGAGGTGCAGAGGTGAGCAAAGCTCTTGCACACCAGTGTCACCCAGATATAGTGGTACCAGGACAGAAAAGCTACAGCCACACCAGCTCCAAACCTCCCAGCTGCCCCAAAAGCTGATTTCTGAGCGCTCAAATTGCAGGGCAGGCTGGTGGCAGGGGTGGGGAAAATGGGGTGGTTTGGATTTGTGGAATCATAAAATCATCAAGGTTGGAAAAGGTCTCTGAGCCCACTCAGTTCAGCCCAGCAGAGTTTTCCCTGGAAATCAGAGCAGGTCAGGCTCCACCAGGAGCAGGAGGAGGGATGGGCTGTGCTCACCACTGTGATAAGTGCACACATGCTCTGCAGGGAGAGGAAGCTCACCAAAATCCATAAATTAACCAGATCTTTTATCACTTTTAAATCAACAATGCACGAAATACACTCGGATACCTCCAAAGCAGTATAAATAATAAATGCAAACAGCAGCAATTTCTCACTGCAGAGGGGTTTGGCTGGATCAGTATTGATCCCCCTTTACAACTACATATCGTCACAAGCAAAAAAATAAAACATTCCTTACTCACAGAGTGGTTAATTACTGCCTGAAATAAATCAATATTAACCACCCAAGAAATATAACCCATTTAAAGTGTGTTTAAAGTGAATCAGTCAATGTGATTTTTTAAGGAATTATTTTGGAGGGGGAGATTATTTACATTTCTAGGTGTGAGGAATTTGGGTCAAAGAAACCTGTGGCACTGATAACAAGCACTTCGTTAACTAATTAAGCTGATAAAGCAGCTCAGTGACTGGTATAGTTCACTGAAAGTTCAGATTTAAGCTGACCAGAAATGCAATTCTCAGAAAAATTTGAAGAGAATCAATCAATTAATAAGGAAAAAAACTTGCTGAAGAAAGCTTTTCTTTCAGCTGGGAAAGGGAGTTCTTTTGACTTTGAAAGATTTGAAATACTTGTAAAAGGTAGAATTAGGGAAACACTAAAACTGAGAAATTAATTGTAAGTGAAATATTTTTTCTTGAATTTATAATCCTGAAAGGCAAACATCAGATTTTATTGAACATAATTCCTACAGACTCTTTTTTTTAAAAAAAAAAAATAATAAAAAAAAGAAAGTTATTTCAGACAATTCAACAAAAGCTGACACAAATCTGCACGGCATTTCTGGATATCTGAATTTCCTTTTTCTCCCTAAAAAAAGGTTTGGTAAAAAAACTGTCACTGCAGTTTAGAAGTGTTTGAATAAGAGAGAGCAGAACCTTGTGTTCCTTTCCTCCTGAAGTGTCCCTGTGCTTTGTGCTGAGGATATTATTAGGACATTGCTGTCCTATAGGAAAAATCCCAAACTGAGCTCAGGGCCTCACCGAGTGCCTTTGCAAAGACTCTCTTCAAAGCCCTTCAGAAGGGGGGATTGAAAACCTCAGAGAAAGGCTGGAATTGAGGGGGAGGAGAGGACAAAACCCATCTTGTGGCAGAGCCACGTGCCCCTGCCACAGACAGGATGCGCCTCCCTTAACTTCAGGTACCCTCGAGCTGCCGTGTGCCTCCGATCCCTTGGCCCCAGACTCACTTTATGATTAATGAAGAAAAATAAACCCTTCTCAGATGAGGATTTTCTGCCCTAAATTATGTGATAGATTTATGAGAAGAAACCCATGCTGGGCTTGTTGACTGTGGAGGCAAGGCGGGGTGTTCTGCTCTTCTCTGTGTTTGGGACCAGGAGCAGCAGGAGGAGCTGCTCTTTGCATCCCCTCACTTCTTCCTGCTCAGGGCCTTTTACCTGGGGATGCTTCAAAAGGCTCATCACCTCTGGCTGAGTTACAATCTATCAGCCAGAAAAACATCCAGATGTGATTTAAGGGCTTTGTGTGCAGTTGCAAGGAAGCACTTTCACTGGTTAATCACTCGTGCTGTTAAAAATCGTATTTAATTTCTGCTTTTTCCTGGCCCTGCCTCTCACCCTCTGGTCACTGCCCAGCAAGAGCTACCTGTCCTCCAAAATGTTCCCAGCACAGATACTGACAGATATATTAATAATAAGATATTCAATGTCTTGTAATTTTCTGTTGGATGAGCCAAGTGGACCAGACTACTTAATTCTTTACTCCTACTATGGAGCAAATGGCAGCTCAGCCTCAGAGGCCTGAGTCTGGTCCTTTTCCAGGGGCTAGAGTCACTTTTAGCACTCTGCCAAATGGCTGGAGTCCTTGGGTCTTCTATGTCCGTGAAAATCTGGAACCCCAAGTAGAGAGGCCTTTTGCACAGTCAAGCAGAAAATTCAGATTTTCATTTATAACATCAGCAAAAGGAGCAGGAGATCCCAGGTTAGGAACCATTTTCCAGCTTTTCCATTTTAACTGGAAGATGCCAATCAGAGAAACCTCTGTGACCTTCAGAGACCTGCACCACACAGCCTCAGGACCAGCCCACCCAGAAACTTCTTCTGAGGCACCAAGACAACCTGGTGATCCAGCACTGCCTTGGTGACATGTCCCAGGAGTGTCCCAAAATGTGACCCAGCCTTTCCATGGGGCTCTGAGGGGAAATGTGAGGTGGGTACAGGATATCATGTGAAAGCAAAAACTGACTTGTGAAAGCCGGCAAGGAGCAAAACAGGCTGGAAATCCTGGTTTGTCCTGACCCACCACAGGGGCAGCTGCAGTTCTGTGCTGCACCAGACTCAGCTCCAGAGCAGATGGTTGGGAAGGTGCTGTCTGGCTGCCCTGGGTTTGAGCAGCCTCCCAAAGTGCTTCCCTCTGTCATTCCCTGACCGGCTACACAATCAGCACTGCCCTGGCAGGTGGTGGGCTGGTAAACAGAGCACTTGGACATTGCCTAGTGATGTCCTGGCACGTGCTCCAGAGTCCTGCCTTTTGGACAAATACCTTGTTTTTCTCGAGTTTCTAAAGAGTAAAGAAATAGTTCAGCTTCTGTTTAGTGGCAGTGGCCAAAGGGACACTCAGACACTTGAGCCCATTGTTGCTTCTCTGGGTTTTGCACCCCTGCACAGTCACTGGAGGTGTCTAGCTGAGAAATTGCAGTGCTCTGGTAAAATAATTCCTGGAGTATGTGAGATAGCAAGAGTCTTCCTGAACACAAATCCCAGGTGTTCCTCAGACATTTGTTTTTGGACACAAAGGTCACTGTGAAGTCCAGGTGGGAGGGAATGTCCCCTCTGCACCAGAGATCAAGGCCCAAGGAGAGGAATGGGAGCAGAGCAGTGGTGAGGATGCCCCTGAAGATTCCCTCCTGCAGAGATGGTCTGAAGGAGCCAAACAGCCTGGTGGCATCGGAGAAGCTGCGTCTCTGACCTGGGCAAAAGAGAACAAATTACTGAATAAGAGACTTGCCCAATCTGAACAGTCCTGGGACAGGCTCACATCCAAACTCATCCCTCCCCAGACTGGGGTGAGGGCTGAGGTGCAGGGTTCTGGTTTGAGCTGCTCTCGAGCAAAGACGTCAGGCATGCTGGCTCAAGGCTTTCATTTTTTACTGCAACGCCACTGCCTGCCAAATCAGCTGAGCTGGGAAAACAATCTATAATTGACTACAGAGGCATGGGGTTATAATGATTTACTCCTTTTCTGAAGCATGCACATAACCTCTGCCAATTAGCCAAAAGTTAGAAAGATTTTTAATGACAGAACATCCAGAGGAGGAGGCAGTTGGGTGGGGTGGGGGGAACTGTGACTGAATTACCAGAGTCTGAACCACAAGTCATGGGAGCTCGGGGTCTAATGATCAAAGAGGAGAAGGTACAATGAAGAGATTTTCCAGTTGGAAATGGGAGGCAGCCTGGAGCTGGCTAGAGGGTTTTCCTTGCTTGGTTGGAGGCTGTGCCTTTCTTTCCTCACCATCACCCAGCACCTACACACACCACTGTGGTTCAAGGCAGGCAGAGGCAGAGTTGGGGATGAAGATCTGTCCTCTCCCATGGGAAATGTGATGGCTGAGACCTGGGGCAATGCCAGGGCCAGCTCTGTGTTGGGACAAGAGCAGCTGGCCCCAAGGAGCAGAGCCAGCATGGCAGCAGCCAATGGAGATTCTTATTAATAGGGCAAGAGAATGACTCTACTCCACAGAACCTGAAGAGGGAAAGTAGCGTGGAGTGAGTAATCACATGTAGAACACAGATAGAAATTACTTGCAAGTACCTGGGACCCAGGGAGGAGACAAAGGTCCTGCTTCTCCTCCCATCCCTCCTGCTCTCCTCTCCCTCACTCCCAGCTCCGCTCTCCTCCCTCTTCCCTTGTGGCTGCTGGACTCCACTGTGAGTGGCTTCAGGGAGAAAACTATCTTTGCCAGGAAAATCCACAGGAATAGGATTTTTTCCAATGTCATGAGTCGAACTGGCTCAGCCAAACCTTGAAGAAAGTATCTGGGTTGGGCTTTCTGCTGTGAGCAGTGGAAGAGGATCAGGTGCCCACAAAACCTCATGGAGATTTGCTGCTGTCATCATTGCAGGGCAGGCAGGGAAGAAGCTGGGTGGAGGCCACAGAGCCTGTGGGTTCATCTTGTTGGAGTCTGCTTTATATTTCCTCACAGAATCACTAAATAGTTTTGGTTGGAAGGGACCTTAAAGACCACTTAATTCCAACCCCCTGCCATGGCAGGGACACCTGGGATGCAATTCCTAAAGAGCTGAAGAAAAGCAGCTTTGCCATAAAGATCCAGATCCCTGAGTCACTTGGAGCAGTGAGTGCAAGAGAGAACTGCCCACTCCAACGCCACTGAGACCCCACTCTGCTGAGCAGCCGTGAAATCGATGGTCTTAGCTGAGTATTGATTGCACACAGTGGGTGTAAATCTGACCTTGACCCCTTTAATCTTGGTAGATTGGCCACAACTTCATCAACACAGAGCTCTGAGGTTGGACTTGGGGAGACAGGGTTTGACAGCATGTGCTGCATTCTCTGTTTTTCAGATCCAGCCGTGCTGGAAACATAAATCACAGCTTTGAACTTCAGATGTTCACATCTCTATATACGTAATAAGTAAAATATATAACAATTATTGCTATATACAGACCAGGGTACATAAAAAAGAAGTGGCTCCAGCTTCTGGCCCTTCCACATCAAAAAAGCTGCAGAATTAGGATTGATTGAATACAGGTGCAGGATCCTGACCGTGTGCAAAGTGGTGAAAAGGGTTTTGTGTGTTTGTTGCATGCACCACACTCCCCACTTGGCCATGGCAGCCACTGCTGTCTCTGGCAGAGCCCATGGAGACTTAAAGATCTGACGCACTTAGACAAGGAAAGGGAAATATCTGATGCCTTGTTCTCCCCATGAAATCAGCCCAAGCTTAAAAGAAGAGAAGCCAAACCAGCTACTCTGCTCAAGATAGGGAGCCCCTGCCTCCAGCTCTCCTGGCTCTGCATGCTTCTCACTCCACCTCTCGTGTTTACTATCACATTGGGCACAAACATATTTGTTGCTAGGAGGAGTCCCGGGCAAGATTAGCTATCTCCAGAGCCAGAGCACAGCAGGCTCCATGCAGAGATTGCTTCAACTGGAAATTTAGGGCTGATGGGAGCGAGGTCTCAGCACCAGATCCATGTGGAGGAGGCAGGCTCTGAGCAGTGACACCAGAGGAGCAGCATCAGTGAAGCGTGCAGCCCATGTTCCTGCAGCTCCCACACACCCCACGGCAAGACCCGGTGCCGTGATGCCAATCCGTGCAGGAGTCAGGCAGGAGGAGCCTCGAAGGGGAACAGCCACCCAAGAGCCTTGGGGAACTGCCCCAAGGCCACGCCACAGAGCACAGAGCCTGTGCAGAGCAGCCTGGCCCCGTGCATGGCAGCAGCAGCAGAGGAGGGAACTTGCCTGCCCGCAGCTGGTGTCCCTCAGGCCTCCACACATGGAGCCGAGCTCCCTGTCCCCTGCTGCTCCAGGGTCCCTCAGGGATCTCAGCACAGCGTGCTGCCCTCAGCCCCAGCATGTGTCAGGCACATCTGGCTTCCCTGGCAGCCCACCTGGGAGCCAGGACTGCACAGCTTTCCTGGGAGACACGGGGATGGGGATGGCCTGTTCCACACCAGCCTGGTCATGGCCTCTTTGACTCCTGCTCAATGCTTTAGGGGTGATGCTCTGTGTAATGGCAGCCAGACCCTATCTGTGCTGATGTAGAAAGGCTTTAGGACTCAGCTGGACAGAAATAATTCCCTTGGCAGTAGGTTCAGGGAGAAAGTAGGCAGCGTGTTGCCTCTTTATTATCTTGTGAAAAAAAAAATTATATCATACACCAGAGGGGTCTAAAGCCCTATGGAACACATCTACACAAGTTTTCACGGGATTCTGGCTATGTCCAGAGAAATCTGGGCTCATGGAGGGAGTAATTCTGCCTTGACACAGCACCTTGGCCTTGGCTTTCACAGGTGGCTGGCCCAATGATGTGAGATGGTCCTTGCCTGGTGTTGTGTTCCCCAGCTGCAAAAACTCCCCTGAATTTCAAAGGCTACAGAAATTCCAGCCTCTGTTCCAAGCATGTTTGTTTTCTTTGGGTCCTTCTCCCTAACTAATTTGCTGTTTATTGGAAATAGGAGACACATTCTTGACGAAGTGGGAAGCGCTGTGTTTAATGGAGCCCTCCAAGAAGGTTAGAGCAGGAGCATTTCTTGAACAAACAAGCCTAACACTGCACCATAATCTTCAGGCTGAAATGAATCACAGGCTCCAGATAGCGGTGGGGACTGTGACACGTGCAATTTGCATCAGACCTTCACTAAACAATCGTTCGAGGGCCGATGAGTATAAAGGAGGCTTGGCTCTTATCAGCTTTGATCGCAGAAGCACTCACAGGAAAAAATTATTAAGCATCTACACGAGCAAAACTCTTTGTCTTCTTCAGTTGAATTGCTACTTTCATTTGTCTTTAATAACATGGTATTTGCTCACTCTCAGACAGCCGTTTGCAGGGTTTTTCAGATCCAAGGCTAATTTGCTCAGGCACTTGGCTCTCCCAGAGTGATCACTGAAACTCCTGGTACACACAGTACTTTTCTTGAATGTTAAAGCATTTAAAGATTTTTTTATTATTATTATTTTTTTTCCCTTCTCCGTGCCTTGAGTAAGTATTTACACCTAGTCAGAGACAGCATATAAACAAGTTAATGTTTCGACTGGGGAATGTTTTACAGCTCGTTACACAGGTGGAAATGGGGCCTGTGCAGAGCAGGGCCAGGCTGTTTCCAGTAGGTCATTTTCTTGTTCTGGTCAGCCCTTATTTTAGGCCAGCCCTGCCCCACAGAGGTATGTGCAACCACGCCACTGGGTCCTGCCTATTTCTGGGGGCTGCTGCTGACTTTGCATCACACAAAGCCTGGAGTTATTTTCAACCCAGCTTTGGCCACAGAGCAAAAGCAAAGAACTCTCCATGCACAGGCTCTTGTGGGGGCACCAGCTTGGAAGTCCCACCAGAGAAAGTCACCACTGGTGGGTCAAGGGCCTGTCTGATCTGAGATTGCCCACAGCAGGACCAAGACTCATCTGATTTTCAGTCTCTCATCGCACAAAGGAGAAAAACACCCAAAGTCACCACATTTGGGCACCAGCCCTTTGAACATCAGGGTCTGCAGCTGCTGATCAGGCCTTTGGCTGGTATTTTTGGTCAGAGGATACAAGCCTGCTTTGAGTGGTAAATCTGTGGTGTGGGTTGTGGCCACTGAACAGCTGGTCTCCTTTTTCCTGCCTTGCTGGGAAGGATGAGAAAGCCTCAAGCCAGAAGGGATTATTGTATTCTCTCCTCCAAGCTCCAGGACCCAGCAGACCCCATCTGTCTGAGGTCCAGCACCCAGAAACCGGTGGCATGATCAGAAAATGCTCTGCCTGCATCCCAGGAGATGGAGCATGGTCCCCTCCCTAGAGTGATTTTAACTCTCACAGTTAAGGGGAATACACAGATCCTTTTCCCTGGCTGGTGTTTGGCTGTGCACTCCAGTACCACTTCTTGCTATGGCTTCTCTGATAGATTAAAGACATGCTTAATACCTGGTTTTGTTCAAGAGAAGGTACTTATGAGCTACAATGTCCTCTCCATCTTCTTCCTGATCAGCTAAACAGCTCGAGCTGTGCAAGTCTCACATAAGCCATTTCTTTCAGCCCATGTATCATTTTTTGTGGCTGTTTTTGGCACCTTCCCCAATTTTTCAACTTCCTTCTGAAAACGTGGGCATCAGAACAGTACTCCATGTTCCAGCTTCGGGCTCAGCAGCTCTGACACTGTCTAATCAGCAGGACCATTTCCAGTGTCAGAGCCTCAGAGGAGGGAGAGGGGGAGGGAGGAGGAATCCTTGGCAGCAAGCTGCGCTTCATTGAGGGCCCTCTGCTTTGGGATTCACACTCTTTTCCCAGCTACAGAAACCAGCCTCTGCCAGAGCAGATCTGTTTCCACAAGCTGTCTCCTTGAAGTGCAAGAAGACCTTGTCTTGTACCCTCCAGGACTCCTGACTGGGCTGCCCTGGCCTTCAGCTGGTTTGGTGTTTGCCTCTGCATCGTGCAAATATGTACACGGAAGGCCTGACAGCTACCTTTCACAAGCCTTAAAAATCAACATTCTGGCTTAATCCTGCTCTCCTCTGCCTCCTGGCTCTGTAAGAGGTAAGCATGAGCAACCCTGAGTCTCAGGATGCCGGCCCGAGGCAAATTTCTGCCCATCTGCGTGGAGGCTGCAGAGCTCACAGTGAACACCAGGTTATTTATAGCAGTTCCCATGTCCTCAGCAGCTCTCTCTTTCGAGGATGGTGTCACCGTTGCTTTGCTGCCCCTGTCACCACGCCAGGGCTGGGCTCTCACACCAGTTTGAAGCCACCCTGGCAGCAGAGGAACAGATGACTGTGTGGTTGTTGGCATCCCCGTGCCCATCAGGGAGGTAGGGAGTGCAAAGGTGCCTGTGCAAGCCATCTGCAGCGACAGCCTCTCCATTCCTCACTGCTCAAGCAGGGTTTCTCCTCACAGATGGACAAAATCCCAAGGTCCTGTGCTTTGCTTTTGGCCCTGCTGCACTTCTGCAGCTTCTCCTGAACTCTCACAATCACACCCAGGAGCTGATCCCTCCACCAGGACTCTGGGTACAAGAGGTGTCATTGATAAATGATCTTTTTATTCCCTAGGCCGAACACTTCCAGGCTGCCATGCAGAAAATCAGGCTTTCCACAGTGCTACATATTTAATCAGTGCATGAAAAGGCAACTCATCCAGAAGGACAAGCAGAGAAGTTCCTCCCAACTCTGTCCTTGTGGCTGCATCCACAGGCAAGGCTGCACGGCTCTGCAAAGCAATAGATCACCCCAGCAAAGCAAGTGAAGTAATGTCTTATTGCAAGAGCCAGGCTTTTCCAGTGCTTTCCTAGGATGGAAAACACTTTCAAATTTTGTTTCCTGAACACCACCCTATTCATTAGTAAAGTCATGGATCACCTTCTACTGCCCACCAACAGGCAGCCACTTTTCCGTGAAAGCTTTTTCTATTTTCACAGTGGTCTTATTCTTTGAGTGCAGAAATAAGGCTTAAAATAGCATGTTTTGGAATAAATTCCCTTCCCAGCTACGTGAATGGGAAGTTCAGGTTTCTCTCCCTCGACACCTTTGCTGTTCAGCCCCTGTTTCCAACAGAGCAACCGGACCAGGCAGGGACTCTCAGCCCCACGCCTGCATGAAATGAGAGCTGTGGCTGAGACCTGTCAGGAGAGCCACAACACTTCAGAGATCACTAATCATGGAACAAGTGAGGGAAAACATCAGATCCAGCCAGCTACCAGCATGGTCACCAAAGGAAACACTAAAGAAATAGAGCAAAAATGGAAAAATCTTCGGTATTAATGCAGATTTTAGTGCAGATTTGGTATACATAGTTGTGAGTGAAGGCTTTACCCACTGGAGCAATGTGAGATTTTCCTTTTGACTCCCATTCTCCCCATCTTCATGCAGCTGAGGAATGTGCTCCCCACGCTTGGTACCCACAGGTGCTCTGGGAACAATAGCAGCCTGGGCTGGATTCAAGATACACTCAGAAAAGTCATCACTCATCACTGCTAGACATTTTTATGGAGCTCCTCAACTTATCCCTCGAGTGTCTTACAAATATTAACACACAAATCCTCACACTTCCTTCCTCCAAGAGGCTGTTACTGCCTAGACTTTAAAAGTAAGGAAGCTAAGGCTGAGAGGTGAATAGGCTGGCTGAGATCACAGAGGAAATGTGTGCTCTTTGTGGTCTGGACACCCCTGACCAACAAATCCTTAACCTGCCTTCTTGCCCATGGCAGATAAGAAAGGTAAAGGTTTGAGTCATGATTTTAAGGGGGAGATTCCACCAGCTTTACTGTCCCCTGCAGAGACCAGAACAGGGCTGGTGTGTCACCATCCCTGCATGAGCTGGGGGGACCAGGAGCCCATGAGCACATGGCAGGATGAGAGCTCCCTCCCTGCAGGCACCCCCGAGTTTTCTTAGGAATCTGGTGGAGAATTCTGCACTTTTATTTTTATTAGGGCCATTATAAAGGCAGGTGACTGTGGCCTGCCCTACCCAGCCGGATAAAATTCAAAGGCAACCCAGTAAACCTCTCTGCATCCTCTGCAATGGCTTTGCTTTGTTTAAAGCTGGCACTGATTTAAAGTTCAATATTTCAGGCTCTGCTCCTGCAGCTTCCCCGAGATGATAGTGAAGATGGCAGTGCTCAGAGGAATTCCTGGCTGGAGCACAACTCGGGCTGTATGATTTTCATTAGTGCTAACAGGCATTAAGCAGCTGATGTCCTGCTCAGGAAAATGACTGTATCTCCAAGTATTCATCCCAAATCGACATGCTAGGGGAACAACAGACTCTGCAGCCTTGGATTGCTCAGCTCTGCAGAGGGATTTAACTCTCCCTGGGTTTTCCTTCTCTTGGTCTGTTTTAGGGGTGGTAACATTTGATAACAAACGTGTGTACAATTTGGAGTCTGCTTTTTCAGCTTCCCCAGTCATGTTTCCCAGCTCCCCCAATCTGTTTGGCTTTTTATTTAAATGAGCCCACGGATCCTGAAGCTGAAAACTGTGTGTGACACATCATTTTGGTGTTTGAGATGATTTTATGAGTCTCTCATCCCTGCAAGGAACAATGAAAAAGCAAAAAGCACCACAGCACCACACAGCCCAGCCCCACAAAGAGCAGCCAGCCAGGCAAAGTACCCCATGTATCTTGTTTTTTAAAAGTAAAATTTGATGGAGGTGTTGTTTCCTCAGTTAATCTCAAGATGCTGTAAAATCTGACTAAAATTTTGGTGGTTCAAGGCTTCTGGGAGTAGCAAAGCAGCAAGAGGCCTGTGAATTGGCCTCTGGTGAGGCTGGGGATGCTTAAATTGGACAGGGGTTGTTGCTCTGCCTACTCCTGCAAGGAAAGGTCCCTGCCCCATGGAGCAGAGTCCTTGGGGAGTCACAGCCTGCAGCCTGGCTGGTATTTCCCCTACTGTAGGTGGAAGTACCAAGGAGACAACTGGACCAAGCGGGAGGTGGGTTCATCTTCTGGTCATGATGCTTGGTCCACACATCTTGCATGCTCTGTTGTGTGCATTCAGGGGTCCCAGAAATTTATTAATTGAGCTGGATTGAGTGAATTTATGGTTGGTATCAGTGAAATTCAAAGCACTGCTGAACAGGAGTGAGCACTCACCCTCTTTGTGGTCAGCGGCCATGGCAAAAATTTCCTCTGGTGCTGCTGCCCATCCCATCACCACCAGCAGCACTTGCCTCACCCTCAGGGTTATTCATGGTCTCCTGATGAGTCTGGGAGAACCTGATGAGTCTGGGAAAGCCTGGTGGGTCTGGGAAAAGCTGGTGAGCCTGGCATGGTTTGTGCTCACAGCTCATCTCCGCCGTCGGTGTTTGCCGGCAGCCGCAGCTCGCGCCGGAGTCCCAGGGAACGAGGCCACTGCACCTCTCAGAGCAGCCTGGGAACTGCTGGGATGGTTTTATCCTCACTGTAGCCAAGCAAGAGGCAATAAATAACACCTGCATCCAGGGAAAAGGCAGGTGTTATGTGTAACAGGGGAATCCAGCCACGCTGCTGAGTGGGACTGGCGGAGAGACGGCGAGATGAATAATAACACATAGATCTCAGCTAAATGGCAGCCCTGAGAGGCAGCACTTGAATCTATGTGCTTCTCAAGAGCACAGCCCAAGATGAAGAATATTTAGTGGCAGGCCAAGGGGACAGCAGTCAAGAAACTGAAGTTTTTTCGATCTTAGTGTGAAAAATAAAAGGTCTGGAAGTGATGAACGCCAAATGGGGAGATGCCTGGAGAGTCTGAGCACAGGCAAAAGCAGCCAGGATGGAAACATCAAAGTTTGCCTCTGTGCTGAGTGGCAGGGGAGGGCTTATCAAGGGCTTTAATCAGTCATGCTAAAGCAATACCAAAGAAACAGTCAGACTACCAGGCTCTCCACATCCTACCAGATTTTCCCTGCAAGAAAAATCAGTAATTTAAGGTGCTGGATGAAGGTGAGGGATGGAGACAGGCAGACAGCAGAGTCTTATGAGGGAGGAGCAAGCAGTGGGCTCTGCTGTCAAAGCATCCCAATTTCCAGCAGTGCTGCCAGCTTTTACATGCCCTTGGACTATTCTTCACCCCATTTTGTGTGTGTACAGTGAGGGTGAGGATGCCACCTCCCTAAAACTCTGCAGAAACAGGATCTGTGCTGTGTAGAACAGATTTTGTGGGGCAGAGCAAGCAGAAATTCTTCTCTGACCTCCAAACACACCAAGAAGATTTTGGAGAAGGTGAAATCATGAAGCAGCAAGCATAGAAGAGAGAGAACTCTAATGTCACACATTTTTAAGACAAATATGTGACTTGTAGAAGTCATCAGAGGATGTTTAATAACAGACTGAACATGTCCTCTGTCCCATGCTGATCAAAAGACCTGAAAAAGCTCTAATCAACTGCTTGTGAGCATTTTTTCCCCTACTTTAAAAATGGAATTTAATTAAAAATGGAGAGACAGAGACTCAGCTGACTCAGTGGGACTTTGGCCCCTGCCTTGCAGAGCACTTCAGGACATGCTTTAAGTCCCAGCTGATGGCTCTGGAGAATCAGTTACTGGCTGGCTCCAGGATGGATTCCCCACTATGTTTGAGGCTTGTGCTCTTGGGGGATGGATTTAAGCACATGCTTAATCTTAAGCAAGTCCCAAGTATCCTTTTAATTGGGTTTTTTTCTGAGAAGGTCCTGGTGTTATTGTTTCTCCTTGGAGCCCGTCCCTGTGCACATGTGAGCAGGCTGGAAAAGCTGGAAAAGCAAACCATTTTGAAATGCTTTTCCAGACAGTAAACTCAGGACAAATTTATTTGGTTTGAACATTTTGGCACTGGTGAATGTAAACTTCTCCTGGTTTTTATTTTTCTCTGCTTTCCACTTGGAGCAGTATCAATGTCAAGCTGCTCGTGGACTGGGCTCTCCAGTCCTTGGGCAAAGGAAGACTGTAAATGGGTAAAGGTGTTTGCAACAGCCCAGGGGAGAGCTGGGCACGGCACATCCTCACACATCTGCACTTCTTCTGGGGCCAGGATGGGGCCAAACTGTTCTCAAGTACCCCAAAACACCATCCCTGGAACAGCAGTGACTGATGGCAGAGGGGCCTGTGCTCATTTCACTGCTGGAATACCCTTGCCCAGACCTTTAATGATTCCTGCCTGGCAGAGGGGATAGAAATGGAATTAATAACTTGGACTCAAGCTCATGATCCAAGGACCAGCTGCATGGTTGTGCCAGAGGAGATCTCTGGGGCCCTAGAGCAGGACAGACAACCTGAGGGAGAGATGGCAAAGGCTGCAAACAAACTGCAGGAATTTCTCCCCAGGGTGCTGGTACTGATGCCCTAAAGGATGCTTTAGTCCACTCTCTTGGCCTGGGATGATTTTAATGTGCCAAAGGTATGTTTAAATCCCATTTATCCTGCAGGTAGCCAGTGGCTCTAGGACCCAGGGTGGGATATTTTATTTAGGGGGTCTAACTGGCAAATCAGACCACCCCTCTCATGCTTTCTGCCTGCCCATCTTGGCATTGTTCCCCTCCTGACCTGTGCTGCTGCTGAGCCCAGCACTCAGACCCAAACCCATCACCACTGCCTGTTCACTGAGGGACACTGAAACGCCCTGCTTGATGGGGAATGTTATAATTAACGCTGTCTGTGCATGGCTGAAATGTTATTGCTTCTATTAACACACTTTTTGACTTGCTTTTAACACCACAGGTGGCTTTTC
The DNA here is from genome assembly GCF_001522545.3 of Parus major. Taxonomy (NCBI): domain Eukaryota; kingdom Metazoa; phylum Chordata; class Aves; order Passeriformes; family Paridae; genus Parus; species Parus major. The sequence goes on from NC_031769.1 coordinate 3,911,698, forward strand.
AAGAGCTCAGGCTTGATTTAAATCACATCCACTGCTTATTGCTTTAATTATGGAAATGGACAGAGCAAGGGAGCACATTTCTGGGTACAGACTCCCACGAAAAGCATGAGGGAAGCAAAGTGGCGTGATTTTATTTTCTGAGTGGATATATGGAGATCAAGGAGAGGACTGGGCATGGATGACTATCCACAGCCTGGCCTGGACCTTCCTCACAGATTTTCCATGGGCATAAGGACAATCCACCACTCAATGTTTTCAGTGGTGTAAAATTGTGGGGTGGAGCTGGGGTGAGAAATACAGAAATACAGAAATACAAAAATATAGAAATAACCTTATCCTTCAGCCCAGAGCAGAGAGCTGTGAGTAAGCTCTGGCCCCACTGCTGCTGACAAACCTGGCTCCCAGCAGGTTGGAAAGCTGAGCAGGTGCAGGAGCTCAGCTCCAGCCCCCAGACACGAGCAGGAGCCTCCTCTGGGTCCGTCTGCAGGGAGATAACCGGTCCCAAGGCTTTGCTGCTCTGCTCCTGACTGGAAATGCCAGGAGGAAACAAGTGCTCTGGCACGTCAGCAGTCCCTCATGTTACCTCTCATCTACATGTGGTGCTGGAATTGCAGGGCAGGCAGCTCAGCAGGGAGGAGCAGAGCAGGGAAGGCAGAGTTCCCCCACCAAAGGATGAGGGAAAAGGACTCATGACCCTCCAAACTCTGCCGTGAGGGAAGGTGTAGGGATGCCTCCTTGCCTTTCCCTGCACAGCATTCAGCTTTCCTGCAGGGTCTCTTCATTTTGCAGGGGCTGAGGCTGGAGCAGCCAAAACAAACCCAGAGCAAACCCCTGTGGCTGCACAGAGAGGCTGGAAAATGGGAGCCCCCTGTGTGGCCACCGCTGCCTCTGCCCCACCATCCCAGAGCCAAAGTGATTTTCCTGCCCCTCAGTGTCCGTGGGGTTGGATCAGCCCTTGGTTTCCATCAGCACTCTGCATATCTCCCACTGCCTGCTCCAGAGGCGTCTCACAGCTTCTCCAGAGCCTCCCCCAGCACATTCCCCTCCATCCCCCTCCCCTTCACTCTTCCACCAGGGCTGGGCTCTGAGGGAAAGCCTTTCCCCCCTGTTTTTATCTGCATACCATTCATGGCTCTCAGCCCTTGTGCTGTCATGCAAAACTGTGAGGAATGAAGCGGGTGATAAAGCAGAGGGAGCCAAAGCATGAAGGCCGTGAACCCCCTGGTTATATTTCGGAGCCATAAATTACACCCTTCAGCCACGGGTTAAGCAGGTCATTAAAAAGCAAAAAACACTGGGAAAACGTTCAAAAAGCAGCACCCCTTCAGCTCTCTCCTCCCTCAGTGCAAGGGAGGTAAATCACAGCCCCCTTACCTGTGCTCTGGGATGCAGCCTGCTATGCCAGGTATTTTTGGCATCGCCTCAGACGTGGCTGTAAATCTTTATTACTCTGGCTGAGCTGACACCCTGCCAGAAAAGTTTGTTATGGGATAAACCGAGTGACCCCAGGGTGGGAATGTGGAGGGGGGGATGCATGTGGCACATTGGCTCGAGCTGGAAAACATCTCTGCAGTGCCAGGTCTGTTCCCACAGTTGTTTCCAAGGTAAGGCACTGCCAAACTCAGGGAAGCACCATCCCCTGAGCAGGGATGGGGGAGGAAGAGGTGCTGAGCAGAGTTAACACAGGTAAGGACCAGAAAAGGCTGGTCCACGGGTACAGGCTGGTACTTTCCAGTAAGTTACAGCTTATAAATCATTCTGACAAAATAATTAAGGAATGTATATGCTGTGATTTATAACACTGCCTCTCACTGTAATACCCTGGACCAGAGTGATGCTGGATACAGGGATGTATCAAACCAAGGGAAAACCTGACAGAGGTACAGCTCAAAAGCTCTTCTTGCCCTTGCAAAGCTCCAAATGCAGAGAGACCCCAAATCAGAGATACTGCCCAGAATCAACCTGGCTGTAGTTTGGGTGACTCCAGCTGAGACCTGCTGAGATCAATCTCCACCACAAGTGAAAAAGTGGGGCTTGGTTGCCTGACTGCACCTTCTGTGCTGCTTGAGTGGGAATAATGAGGAAGACAGAGTAAAAACCAAAGGCACAAACAGCCACCTTCTTAAACCCCTGTGGTATTCAAGCAGAGAGAAAGCCTTTTGCAGAGGCAATTACACAAATGCACATCTGGGTTGAGAGCTGAGCCTGACCTACAGCTCTCAGGGATGGACAGACATTGTTATTAAAGCTCATCAGGACAGACCCTGTGCTGTGGAGGCCAGCTGAAAACATCAGACAGATATTTACTATTTGACTTTGCTCCCTCTGTCATAAAAGGGAGAAATAAAATAGCATCAGGACAGTCCTTTGGGTGGAAGCAGAGCTTTGGCACTGGGGGTTTAAGAGGGAGGTGACCCAGAGGGTTTGGATAGAAGGGAATGGCAGTGATGAACCACAGCATGAGGTTTTATTTTTATTGTGGCTAGCCCAAAAATTAATAATCTGAAATTATTGTAGGAGGTTATTTTACCAGGGAAGAAAGAGGTATGTGGGATTTAGACAAACTGTCAGATCTTCTCTAAGAGACAAAATGTAATTTCTCAGCAGCTTCGTCTAGGCCACCCTTTGAGGATCTTGCTTTTCAAAGTTTCCCTTTTTTTTTTTTTTTGTCTAGACTTGATCAGTTCTGTAACACACACATTCATTTCCCTCTCCTCTTCCAAATCATCTGCTAGTGACTGACATTTCAGTGGAGTGCCATCTTACTGGCATATAAATGAAGAGCTTTTCAGCATTCTTAGAAGGGGTGGTCGTCTTCTGAGATTCTTGGAATTCAAGTTGAAGATGAAAAAAATATTTTTTTTTAAACCTGCAAAACTTAGGGTTGTTTTTTTTTTTTTTCCCTAACAGATGCTCTATGCAAATGTTGAAATAAGTGTATTAATATCAAGCTCAGCCATCTGCCTAAATAATTTCTCAGGGAAAAAAAAAATTTGCAGCATAAGAAACATGAAAAATTAAAGCTGGGTAGCAGATTTAAACAGGGTATATCCTGTCAGCCTGCATGGATTAATGGATGAGGCAGTCAGGGCACAGAGCACCCCCAAATCCAGAAGAACTGGTGGTTTTCCAGCATGTGCTGCACCTTGAAAAATCACCCCCTTTCCCAGTAGCTCCAATTCCTGCAAGACCAGGGTGCTGCTCAGTTTTCCAGAGTATGAAGGGTCTGATCCAGCACCCAAAGATGTTTCAGCTTCCATCCCAGGCTCCCATTGGAGCTGGTGAGGAGACACAGGTGCTCGGAGGATGTGAATCACCTGCCCTGCTTTGGGATGGGCTGAATCATATCCTGGGCCCTTGGAAGGAGTGGGGGGAAGGAGCTTTCCAAAATCCCAGCCTTGCTGCTCAGTGGGAGGAAGGAGGTCAGAGCCCAGTGGTGCCATGCAGTGCCCTGGAGGATGTGGAGAACAAAGCTTCTGCAGGGTGAGGCTGGAGGCTGTGCTGCCATTCCCTGTGCCAGGCCCTCCCTTCCTGTAGGGATCCTCCATCCTCAAGTGGGCCATGGCAGTGATAAATCCACAATTTTATCCCCAAAAATCTGTTGGGTCCCCACCTTCAGGTGCTGAGTGAGCCAGGGAGGGGGGAGAGGGCAGCCCTGCCTGCAGGGAGGGTGAAGGGCACTGCTCACACCAGGCAAACCTCCAGCAAGGCAAAGCCTCCTTAAACAATCCTCTGCCCTTTCCAGCTGTGGGAAGGGGAGCTGCTGATGGAGCCCCTTGGAATGAGCCCAGGTGAGGAGACTCTGTGAGCACCCTGGGGGAACAGATCCCCAGAACTGGTGCCTCCACTCCTCAGGGCACCTTCTTCCCATCCCTGCCTCTGGTGCTGGTGTCTCCCAGTGGGAAGAGCTGTAGGAGTGGCATTGCACTCTCTGAGCATCACTTTCCTGCTCCCAGTGTGCCTCCCTCCACGTGCCAGGGTTTAGCATCAGGCACTTGTCTGAGCTCCTCAAAGTGAGGATGGAGAGAAATGTATCAGGCAAGGCAATAAGGGAGTTGGACTGACTTCTAAAAACCCTCTCTCTCTCTTTCTAGAGATGGGAGGAAGCAACAAACAAACAAACAAAGAGCACTTTTCCCCCAATGCTCTTCAGAAATTCCCCCTTAGAGAAGGTTTAGGGGATGAGCAGGGGCTGTGAGCAGCCTGTGAGCTGCAGGGTCTCACCCAGCCTCACACCAGCCATGGGAGGGGAGGGTGGGATGAACCCCTTGCCCACAGTGCCCCAGCAGTGATGCCTACGCTCTGCCCATCCCACTGCAACAACCCAACCTGGGCCCAAATCAGTTTATTTCAATTCTTGTTTGGGTTTTTACACTAAAAAATGAAGCTGATTCAGGGGGCGTGTGAGTGGAGCTCAGCAGCAGTGACTTAGGACATGGTGGTGGAGACAAAGGCAGCCTTGGTGGCCAGGTCCTTGCCAGGAGTTTTATGGTTGGTGCTGAATCCAGAGGAGAAATTTTCTGTGTTTCTGGGTAGATTGGACACAGCATTCAGGAGGCTAATGAGGCACTAAGGAACTCCACTGGGCTTGGCTCCCAGGTTGTTTTTTCCAGCTTATTTTTTGCTTTGGATCATAGTTCCCAAAACATCCATCTACTCTCAAAGCCCAAACAGCTCTGCAGGGGGACAGTCCTTGGCTCACTTTGGGGACAATGCTGTTTTCCCATGTAGAGGTGAGTCTGTACCCAACATTTTTACCTGACTGACCTTCCTGCTGTCCCAAAGAGAGCTGCAGTGTCCTGCCTGCACTTTGGGAGGGACACTGGGCACCTCCTGGGGGGAATGAACTGTTCTGGGATGGCACACATGCTGTGGGTCAGGCTATGGATGATCACAGGGGCCCAGGCTGCAGCCCTGATCTTGGTTAGGTGACACAGACACAACAGATGTGCTTTTAAGACAGAGACAAAAACCCTTAAAAGCCAAGATTAAAAGGCTTTTCCAGGACCTTCCTGGTGTTAGACCAGCACAGTTAGCTACAGCACCATCCTCAGCGAAATGGAGCTGTAACTGTTCCTCAGCTCCCAGTTCCTGCTCCTCAGCTCCCAGTGCCAAGGGCAGAGCAGAGATCCACACTGAGGTTAGAACCGACTGGATTTGCAGTCACCCAGTCCATTAATTGCCAAAACACTGAGACACAGACCTGCCCACATCTGGGTGTCTTTCACCTCAGGTGAGATCTCACCCTCCAGAGGGAGGTGGAAGCTCCTCAATCCCAAAAAGAGAAGAAGCAAAGAGGGTTTGAGGGATGAGAGCCCACACAGGGGCCCCAGTGCTGGAAAGGGAGTCCCACCCCAGCCACATGTGCTGTTTTTCCCTGTGGCATCTGTCCTGCAGAAAGCCCCAGCTGGGGTGAGGCCAGGGCTGAGAACCACCAGAGATCAGGAAGGTGAGAGGGGCAGCAGGGAGCAGCTTTTATTTACTGCAAACACAGGGAATGGAGAAAGATGAAGCTTTCCTGCCCAGGGAAATTTTTGTATTAATTTTTTGGGCATGTGAGGTGGACAATTAAAGAATCTCCCAGCCTGTGTACAAAGGAGATGAGCACTCACGTCTCACCCTCTGGGCAAATCTCAATGCAGGCAATCAGCTGCCATTCAAAACCATCCCTAGGGTTTCCTTTGCACCTGGAGCCCCTTCCCTCATCCCAAACTTTTTCTCATTTACCCCAGCATGGCCAAGAGTGATTGCTCATGAGATAACAGTATGACCCAAGAGACTCAGCCTCTGTCTGCAAAGTCATGTAAAAAATCTCCCCTGTGCACTTTGGTTAAACCAAATCACCCTGGGCTCAGACAGAACTGGATTTTATCAAATATTAAGCAAGTGAATACAATTTTTTTTTTCCCCCCATTTGGGCTTTTTTGATCTCTGGCCATACAGATCTGTTTCTCCTCCGTTAGTGCAGGGAAAAAAATGTCTAAAATCAATACAAAAAGCCCTGGGAAAGAGAATTATTTCAGTGCCAAAGCTGTCACAGGCCAGATCCTCACCATGAAGCCCCTGGTGTTGCTCAATGGGTCAGCATTACTCCTGTGAGTCATTTTGACTCCTTTTTCCTGGAGAACAGAACAGGCTGGAAGCAGGAGAGCAGCACTAGGACCAAACATCTCTAACATCACCAGCAGATGACAGATTTTTGGTTGCTGCCTTGTTTTCTCTCTCCCCATTACCCCTTTTCCAGCATGGCTCCAGTCCTTTTGCTCTGTTTCATTGCATGCAGGGTTTCATTAAAAGCAAAATAAAAAAGCACATTTTACACCACTCCACACATGTAAAAATAGAAAAGAGAGCCTTGAACAGAAGCTGCATTATGTTTGGAGCAGGTTCCTCCTGCCAGGCGTGACGTGATGCTCCTTTCCAAGCCTTGGCATGTTTTGGGAAAGGTTCATCCTTCCTGCAGGCACTCAGGGTAGCTGGGGCCAGAAACCCGACAGCTTCCCTCACAAATTCCTGTGTAAACCTCGTGGGCAGCCAGCCAGGGCATGAATCACAACCCAGGTTCAGGCTTCCGGTGGGATTGAGGCTATTTTTGTCCTCTTTTGGCTAATCCAAAAGAGGAGGTGTCCTACTGCCTCTGGTTTAGCCTCTTGAGGATAGATCCCTTTGTCTGTGCCTTCCAAAGCCTTTAGAGACTCGAGTGGGTGGGTTTATTATCCCAGAAAAGGATAGATTAAACCAGACATGTTTAAATCCAGCCCATCACAAGGTGACCATAAAGACCAGAAGCAACATAAAATATTTCGTACCTTGGGCTCACAGTCCCTAAAATCCCCATGTCCTCGGGGGTGTGACAACCTGTCTGGGTCTGACTGAGGACACCTGTGGATGTCACTGGGTACTCAGTGGGCAAGGTCAGGTTCTTCTGGAGGTGTGATTCACCTGGCATCTTTTGGACACCCTCTTCTTGGCCTTCACTAGATCTTCATGGCCTGGCAGAGGGAGTTGAGATGAATAAATCCCACCAGGGCATCCCTCCTGCTGTGTCTGGGAGAAGCAGATGGAGGTGGCAAGGAGACACTCCATCCCCAGGCAGCAGAACTGGCTGACCCAGTGAGAGCACCTTTGCAGAGCCCAGTGCAAAGGAGAAAAGGAGGGAAAGGAAAAACAGGCAGCAAAATATCTCAGCAGAGCTCTGGACTTTTGAGCATACAAAGTGTCAGGATATTCCTGAGCACTTGGGTGCATAAATATTAAATAAGCTGCAGCGAGGAGGAGAGAGATGTCTGTGCTGTTGGCAACCTGGGGCAAGGAGCAGGGACTTGACCATTCCACACAACCCAACACAGCCTTGGACCAGGCACAGAATGACCCAGGGCAGCACTGAGCTGCCCTCGGGGGACTCTGCTGTCACCACAGCAGCTCCTTGACACAGGCTGGCCCTGAGGTTCCCTGCTTGTTGTTCAGACTGCTGAGACACTTAGCAAATCCCATGTAGCTAATTACACTCTGGTTCGATGCCTCATAGCCTCTGGTACTGTTTCTTATGTTAATTAGCAGTACCCAGCAGGGAGACCACATCCCCACCACGTCTTGCTTCCCCCTTGCCGCGAGTGAGGGACGGAGAGAGCTGATGGGAGCTCTGCTCCACATCCCTCAGAAATGAGGGAGAGATGTTCCCCCACACAGCCAGGCTTGCTGCAGACATTTTCTTGTGGCACCAGAAGCAACTGGTAGAAAATGTCCCTTGTCAGGACCTTGCACCCAGGAGGTGGCAGGGGATAGGGTGTGGGCAGCAGCTGAAGGAGGAACAAACATCCCTTCTTAGGCCAAGTCTTCTGGCCTGCTTCCCTGTGGCATTTCACGTGGCAGTGTTTCCTGAGGGCTGAGTGGCTCACAGCAGCTTTAGGGACCAGTCTGTGCATTAATTTAGTGCAGACCAATCCTCTCCTGGCCCTGTGAGGCCCAGCTCGGCTGGCAGCATCTGAAGGCCCTTGGCAGCACATGAAATCTAAGCAGCACTCAGGCAGGCACAGGTGGGGGACAAGCAGTCACTGAGATTGCTGCAAAACCATTAAATCTTGGCTTGGGAGGAGGAGATTGGAGGCAGACAGTCTCCAGCTGGCATGATCCCAGCTGTGCCTTGGCACTGAGCACACAGCCAGTGGCATGGGGAGGGCTTGCACACAAGTGCAGCTGTGAAACAGAGGTGCCTGAAGCCCAGGTGGGGTGAGGAGCCAGCAGAGCGAGAGTGGGTCTGAGCTTGGGTCTCAGCTGCTGCAAGCTTAACCTGCAGAGATGTCTCCTGAATGGTCAGAAGGAGCTGGATGCTCCTCATGGGGAACCTGCAGCCAACACAGCTCTTCTTTGGGCCAGGAGGTGTCAGGATGCAGGGCTCACACCCAGGTCACCGGGCTGATCACCTCAGGCTGTGCCCTCATTCCCAGAGGAGAGGATGTGAGGGGAAGTGTGTGGCAATGGTGCCTGACCCCAGAAAGGCCTGGGGAGGCAGAGGGGACCTGCAGAGTGTCAGACTGTGCAGCAGTGAAAGTGGGAGAGCAGCAGAGCAGGGAGCACTGGCTTGGACACTCCTCACCAGCAGAACAGCATCCCCAGTGTGTGACCACGGGTTCTCCAGAAACCTCTGTGTGTCCCCTCAGTCAGCAAAGGCAGCGTCTTTCCCTCCAGACCACTCCTCCCACAGGGGTCTGCAGTGCCCTGACTCTTTTATACCTGCTGAAATCCATCCAGACCATCCATGGGGCCCTGCATGGTGAAAAATCCCCAAACTGCAGCCTGCAGCTGGTTGAAACCCACGGACACCCCCGGGCACCCGGAACACGGGGAGCTGCTGGGACACCCCCTGCTTGGCAAAGGTGCCAGGTCCTGCCCTGGCTCCCTCTCTGTCTGGCTCAGAAAGCTGCTGTTGTTGCCTCTGTTCACCCCACCCCACCAATTCTTTTTCTTTTCTCCTTGGATTAAACAAACCCCGCGGTGTTTCCAGCATGACTAATTCCATAATGACAGCAATATCCCCTGCCTCCCGTGCAGCCCAGGAAGGTGCCAAGCGCCATTAACGTGCTGGTACACATTGCTATTGCATAATCAGCTGGATCTTCCTGGGGGAAAATGAGCTGAATTAGACACTCTCCTGTGCTGGAATAGCAGGGACCAGTGGGGATTTCCACGAGAGAGATGGTTATAAAAGGAAAACCCATATGATGCTGCCTTGAAAAACTGCTGTTGTCTGGAAAATGGCAAAAAGGAGCCTGTATCTCTCTCTGACACACATTCTGTGTCAGAAAGGAAGGGGCTCTTCTTCAGTCCTCCCAAGCTCCATACGCTGCTGCTCTCGCCCTCTGTGTGGTTCTGTTCCTTCACTCCGGCAGAGGCTGCAGCAGGGTTTCTTCAACACCGCTTGGAGTGAGCTGAGCTGACATGTGCCCAAGGATGCATGAGCCTCAGCCTGGGATGCTGAAGGAAAGCCTGGGACCACACCCGGAGAGGCTGAGCACAAGCCACAGGCTCCTGGTGAGATCTCAGCACGGTGCCCTGCCCCTCAGACACCCCAGCTCTGCAAGAAGGGTGGTGATGTGATCCAGTGTGTGGCGTTTGGCTGTCACATACCAGAGGAAAGGACCGGCATAGTCTCTATCCCATTACCCCAGAGCGATTTTGGACAAGCAACCAGGTAAAGAACTGAATTAATTATTCTGCTTTGGCAAGGAAGACGCTGCCCATGAAGTCTCATTACTGATGCATTGCCGCGGAAATGTGTGGCAGGAGGGAGGAAATCTCACCTGCCCTACTTCCAATGTAATTCCCTCCTTTGTGCCCGAAATTAAAAGCCAATGACTGGAAATGCAGCCGAGAAAGGCTTTAACTTGCAGCTGTTAAGTGTTGAAAACTGACACACCTGATGATGGATAGTGAAACATCTCTTTAATTTCATTGCTCCTGCCAGCACTAACAGCCTTTGTTGGCTCTGATCTTTGGGCTGCCTCTCCTGAATTGGGGGCAGGCAATTCCCCATCCCCTCCTCCAGAGATTCGAGCTTCTGGGTACAGCCCTATGCCAACATTCCCGTTTATCCTCGCAGTCTCTCTATGCTCATCTGCGAGATTTCCCTGACTTGGAAGCACGAACCCCTACCCTGGATGTAGGAATGTTCCAGACGACTCTGTTTATTGTTAATAAGTTTCTAAACATGTGTGAAAGTCCCTGCAGCTCCCTGTGAAATGAACCTCCAGGGGCAGGTTTTGTATTGCTTCCCTTGGCTGCCTTTCCCTCCTCTCTGCAGAGAGCAGCACAAAGGGGGTCCCTGCAGCACCCAGGGGCAGAGGAGCAAAGAGGAATCAAATCAGCTTTTGGGAGCTGTTTGGTTGTGACCAAAGGTGTTTCCTAAGTGATGGCTGAGCTGAGAATTGGAAGTGTTACCTGCATTATCCCCTGCCCACCACAGCTATTGTTTATAGCCTGGAGAGTAGTTGGCTCGCCTCAGTTTTGTTTGGGAGATGAATGTTGGTTAGGACATCATCCAAATCAACCCAACACTCACATTTAACAGGATCATTTTGTGGTTGCCAAATGCTTGTTGAAGAACCCTGCAATGTTTTGTAAGTATGATTCATAGAACCATAGAATCATGGAATGGTTTGGGTTGGAAAGGACCTTAGAGATGATCCAGTTCCAACCCCTGCCAGGGGCAGGGGCACCTTCCACTAGCCCAGGTTGCTCCAAGCCCCATCCAACCTTGCCTTGGACAGTTCTAAGGATGGCACATTCACATCTTCTCTGGGCACCCTGTGCCAGGGCATCACCACCCTCACAGAGAAAGATTTCTTTCTCACATCCAATTTAAATCTTTCAGCTTAAAGCCATTAATGAATCTCCCCATCTTACAGAGAGGGGACAGTGAAAGGCAGAATGGGAGGCCCAAGCTCAGAGCTGGGATGAGAGCTGCAATCACAGCCCAGCACCGTGCCTTTCCTGGTGATTAGTGTCAAAAACAGGGGGACCAGAAGGTTTTTAGCAAAATCCTTTGTTTTCCTGGGGAAACAGCAACCTTCCCAGATTATCACCACGGTTTTTATTTTTATTACTCTTCAGCTCAGCCAGGCTGGATGAACTGTCCTCCAGTGTAAGCACCAGTGCTGCTGTGCTGTGGGGCAGCTCTGATCTACAGCACAGCAGTTACCCAGAAGGAACTGAGTGAAGAACTCTTTGTTTCCTCTCCCATAAATCATTTTTCCCCAGGTTTTGGCTTACACACATCCAGGGGGCAGTCACTATGTGTTCCTGACATTCACTTCCACAGCTCCTGAGCTAGACTTGTGTTGTGGATGTAAAATCCCAGCTGGATTTGGATAGGCACATTTACTTACCTGTTGAAGGAGGGAATGGTTAACAGGGTGGTTGCCTGGACAGTGTCAGGTGGTTCTCACACAGACAAACCCCTTCCCTCTCACAAATGGCCCATCACAGGAAATTGGATTGACCTCCACCTTATTTATCGTCACCATCTCTTGCTCTGCTTTGTCAGAGACTGATGACTGCTCCCAGTGTTTGCCATCCACCCAGACCTCAAGGAATACTATAAGGCTCTTTGGAGAGATGCAATCACAGAGCTGTGGGCAGCTGGCCAGATTAATTCCTGATTACAGTGTAGAATATATGGCCAGTGATTTCTCAAATCCCACAATCAGCTGTTTCAGGCAGCCATAAAATATAATACTGCTCATATAATGACTAAAATCCATCTACAACACCAGGAGGATTTAGTCCCTTCTCCTAGGGTTGGCTCTCCATTCCTCTGACCTTCTTCACACTCCTTTGGGTTGAAATCTCCCTCCTTCTACCCAGGGGACCCACATGCAACATTCAGGATGAAAACTTCCAAGCTCTCCATAAACATGATGGAAACACTCTCTTGATTTTGAAAGCCAGGGTAAACTAACAGTTTTCTGGCACATTTTCCCCACTGTCTTTGCTGACTTTGTCACACTTTGTGGGCTGGCTTAGATGAGCAATTAATTGGTCGAGGCAGGACTGCCTGGGAAAAGTGAAGTGAGAAATGCCTTTCATAGAACATCAAGCTGGATTCAGTATTCGAAATCACAGGAGAAGTGCTGTCACAGGACATATTTGCATGGTAAGCCAAAGGGGAAAAAAAAATGATGAAGATGAGCACTGAAGTGAACTGGTTTACACTGGCCAGTTCTGGTGGTGGGAGATCCTCACCAGGACCTGAAATATCAGTGCTATGGCCTCCTCTACAACCTGCCTTGTGCTGTTGGACCCCTCAAAGTCCTGAAGGAGTTAAAGCCCTAAAATCTCCCTCAGTGACCTGTCCTAGGGGCTGTTCCCAAAGGATTACACCTCATGTCTTCCCCGTATCCATCCCGACCCAGCAGCTCCCCTGTGCAGGAGCTGTTACAGCTCTGACCAGCCCATGGTTCTCTCACAGGAGCTCTCCCCCAAACCATGGCCACTCAAAGCCCCTCTCAGAAGCCCCTCTCAGCACACTGGCTCTGCTCTGTGTCCCCACTGCAGCCGTGGTGGCACCCTGTCCACTCATGGGCATGCTGCCCCTGTCCCCAGCCCCTGCTGCCAGCCTGCTCACCAGGGCAGGGCTCTCTTTGTGGCCCCTCCAGCGGGTCTGCATTCCATGCCAGTGGCAAGAGAGGCTTTCTGAGGCCTCTCCTTCCCTCTCTGCCCTCTCTCAGCATGCAGGATGCTCACACAAAGGAGGAAGCATATGTGTGGCTTGGAGGGAAGCAGCGTGGCAGATTTCGGACACCTCCCTCGCCCGACACCTTTCCTGCCTCTCCAATCCTTTTATTCCTGTGTGTGCTGGAGAGCAAAACCTCGCTGCAAGCCTGCCTTATTTTTAGAAGGCTGCACAGCCAGAGACACCCTTTCACTAGCCAAAGTAAGAGGACACCAAATGGTCCTGACCTTTCTGTCCAAGGCCCCATGTTGGGCCCGAGCATTGAGCAGAGCAGGGTGGAAGCGGGGAAGGAAGGAATTTGTGTGTGTTTGCTTGGCTGACTGCCCTGGCCTGGGGCTTGAGTTTATATAAAGAAGATGAGGACACTGCACAGGGATGGAGGTTTGTTGGCCATCACAGGGTTCAGAAGCTCTACTGACAAGGTCATGGGCTTGAAAATGCTTTCAAAAACCTCCCCAGCAGATCTCTTGGAAATCTTTCTTCTCATCTCTCCCAGGTGCCAACCTGAACACGCACAGAGACCCTACCTAGAGCCTGTGATTTTTGCCCTCTGTTTTTATGACACCCCAGTGCTGCAGCAGGGGCTTGATGTAGCTCTTCGTGCATCTGAGCCTCTATTTGAAGAATAAAAAAAAAAGCAAAATAGCAAGAGATTGATCCCTGTCTGCAGATGGGAATCCTGGGAGGCAGAGAAAAGGAGTCTGAAATTTGCTCTGCCTTGTGTAGACCTCAGATGTCTTTCCCTTTATTTAAATCCAGTTTCATCAGGCTTGGTGCTGTGACCATTTCCCTGGGGAGCCTTTTCATGCCCTGCCACCCCCTGGGGGAAGAACCTTTTCCTGATATCCAGCCTAAAGCTGTTCCATCCAGCTTCAGGCCATTCCCCCAGGTCCTGTCACTGGTCAGAGAACTGTGCCTGCCCCTCCTCTTCTCCTCATGAGGAAGCTGCAGACCGTGATGAGGTCAGATCTGGTCCCTGCTTTTGCTGTGGATTTTGGAAATAAACCACCTGCCATTCTCTGTCCCTTGGACTCACAGTGGTGGTTTCAGTTCAAATGATGCTTCCTGCGCATGGAGCAGGGTCCTGCAGCACCTGCTGCTCCACAAACATTATAAAAAGGGAAACTCAGCCTCCAACAAAACTTGCAAGATGACTTTAAGAAAGGAGTGAGCACACAAGTGCAGATGAGCAGGGTAACGAGATGCCTGCTGTGCCATTTCCCCTGGCTTTGTAACCTCTTCACCCATCAAAGCCCAGCAGCGAACGCAACGACCACTGGCACAGCAAAGGGCTCAGACGTGTTCTGCAGCTTGGATAATTGATAAAAACAGCCCTCTCTCAGCCCCAGCCCTGGCTTGGATGTGACAGCCTCGCCAAGGAGGCCTTTAACATGCCTGGACAATGGGGAGGCCAGATTCCCAGGAGGGCAGCAGGAGAAGAGGAGGAGTTGCTGCTTCATGACCCATCAGCTCTCCAGAGCATAAGGACGCCTTTGTTTGCTTCTCCAGCCTCCTGTTACCCAGAGTGGGAGAGGCAGGAGACAGCAGAAATCTGGGATTTTCAAACATTTTCTGAGTCAGATGCAGTGGGAGAGGGGGAGGAAAGCGTTCCCACACCCAGCCAGGCTGAAACAAACAGGCAGCGCCTGGCTTGGCCCAGAGCAGACACCTCGCCTGAGAAACACCACTGCCTGTGCAAACCCTAAGGCTTTTGGGGGTCTGCTGGGTTATCTCCCCCAAAATCCATTGGGCAGCATCTTGCCTGGGGGCTGGAAGTTTTCCTCCTGGCAGCCAGGGATGTGCAAAGTGCTTGGCTTCCACTCACCCAGCCACAGCCTACCCCAGCCCTGACCTGAGGGTGTCTCCTCATCGTGCTGGTCCTTCCCCAGATGGCAAAGTATTCCAGCCCCAGGATCTGCTCTGAGAGAGAGACTCCTCAATAGGTTAACTCAGAGGTTTGTCAACTTGGAGATTTTTTTCCCCTCCTAAATTATTTCAGAAGTTTTAAATTACAGCATCTGCCCCTCCCTCCTTTTCCTCCTGTACAAACGTTGTATGGGACTGGAATTACCTGAAGGTTGGGTTTCCATCCAAATGTCAGGAGGAAGAAGGCAGAAATGCCACCCATTATCTCCAATTGATTTTATTTATCAGGTATAAGGGAGCAAGAGGAAGCCAAGCAGACATGTGGGTGAATATGTTCAAAATGGGGTGAAATGATAAGGAGCTTTAGCATGAGGTGATGCTGGCACAGAACTCCAGGACTCTTTTCCCAGGTCAGGAGGAAAAGCTGAGGACAACTGCACTGACTTTGGCTCAACCCAGCCAAATACTGCAACAATTGTTTTTAACTTGCAGCTTGAAGGCAGCAAAAGCAGCTCCAAACCTGAAGGAAAGGATCACATGCCTGAAATCCTCCCTGATTTTTTTCCAACTATATCATCTAGTCTAATAAAAGACAATAACTCCTCCTCCCAACCTTGCCTTGCTCAGTGCCTGAAAACACCAGAGCTTCAACAATTCTCCTGTAACAAAGGCAATGAGTCATTCATCAAAGCATGCATTTGGAGAAAAAAAAAAAAATCTGCATATTCATTTATTCTGGTATTTAGCTAAAAAGATTTGGTTTACCTGTAGAAAATTATATTAAAAAAAAAAAAAATCAAGAACCCCCCCAAAGCCTAATCAATGGCTCTTGAAATTCAAAGTCTGGGTGAAAATGGCTGAAAGATATTTTTGGGCATGAATAAGATAATTTTTCAGGCATAAGCAGAATAGCAGAAACAAAGGACTTGCCGAAGGATTGCAGCTAGAGCAAGATCTGGGGAAATCATTTCAACAGACAGATGGATGGAAGGACACCCAAATGTCAGGAAATGGCACCCAAAACCTGACAATATCCAGATTTCCTGGGCACACTGGGCAAGGAGGAAGCTGCTGCCATTTCATACCGCACATTTGGATTGTCTGCATACAAAAAAAGAAAACCACGTGGCTTTGAGACATTTTCTGGAGTGACAGAGATGTGCTGACCACAAGGTGGGCACATTGTCAGCTGCAGTTTTAACAACACTCCAAAACCCCTTTTAAAAATGGCTTCTGGTCTGCAAGGCAAGCAGAATCTCTGCCTTCAAAGGCATTTCCCTGCATCTTCATGAAGGTTTGGGTTTTTTTAAGTGGGATCTGTGCTGGTTTGTACCTCTAAGCACTGGGAGGTGCTGCCAAGGCCAGCAGAGCCTGGAGCTGCAGCAGTGCAGAACATCCCTCCTCCAAGCTGAGGCTGCTGCTGTCTGAGCAAGGTGTCTTTGCCCCAGCACCTGAAGAATCCTGAGGTTTTGGTAGCTTCAGTGAATCTTAATTGCACCCATCCAGAAGCAGTGACCTCAGCCCTGCTAACCATAAAACACTGCTCACTGCTTGGGCTTAATGGTGTGTGGCCTGCCAAGGAATCTTTTTTCTCTCCTTTTCAGAGACAATCTGTGGGAATTTATTGGCTTTTTAAAGCTGTCTGATCTTTCACTGAAGGAAACTAATGGAATATCAATGACACCAGGTATTTGTCACAAGTATCATTTATGGAGGAAATACGGGCCTGGCTCAGAAGGGCTCTCCTGCACATGGTTAACCAATTCCACACACAGGTCCAGGCAGCAGCTGGGATCAAACCCAGCCTTCTCTGTGGCTGCAGGCTTATCAGCCACTACCAAACACAGAAAAGCAAAGAGCATTCCTAATTCAGTTGACTAATTCAATTTAAAACCCTGATGAGGACAAGGCAGCTTGAATTTTCATGGGAGCTTTAATTTAGGACGACACCTTTGCAGCTGGAAGGAAGAGCCTTTGGTTGATTTTAAGCAAAATAACAGGTAAAAAAAATACTTTTAAAAAGATGAAAACATTCCTTTTCCTATTTTTTATTGGCATCTCCATTTTTTTTCAGCTCTGACTTTCCACTAAGCTATACCCTATTTGGGGAAAGGTCTGCTCTTTTTTCATCTCTTTTTCTGACAGGTTGTTACCTAAAAGAAAATGGTGCCTCAGAAGTGTTGTGATAGATGCGAGGCTTCAGTTTTTAACAGAAAAAAAAGAGCTTTATACAAAGGCTGCATCCTTATGGGGTCATCTCACCTTTGTGGAGGACTCGAGCCTCCTGTGCTGAGGTTTCACCCCAACAGGGCAGCATCAGAGCCATGATCAGGTCCCCAAAACTGAGATGTGCAAACATCTCACACTTAAACTCTGGGTTTTTGGGACACAAATCTTCTTTCAGGTTTTCTCTCCAGCCTTAAACCCAGCTTGGGTTCTCAAGAGCTTGCTAAGGACTGTGCCCAGTGATGAGTCTTTTTCTGCAACGTGGTGGAAAAACTGCTCTTAAAACATGAAATGTGCCAGAAAGGAGCAAGCAACATGGCTCATTCCTCAAATTTTTTTGGAATGGGGTTTGACTAACAGAGGGGATGGTGGTGAAGGGGAAAAAAGGCCACTTTTGTGCTCAAAGACTGGAGAAATGTTTAAATACCTGAAACTTCGTGTTAAATTAGTGCAAAACATGGTGATTTGCTGCAGGGTTTGAATTTCAGCTACTGCAAACGTCTCTCAGGGGGGAAGTGAAAGGGAAAGCACAGGTCCTGGGTCTGAGAACAGTGAATAAATGAATCCTGGGATCCTTTAACCCCAGGAGTGTCGGAGACACCTCTGTTTGACGGCGGAGGGAATCCCACAGAGCTTTGACAGCACAATTAGCAGCGGGCTTGATCCGGCAGGGAATGTGAGCAGGATCAGGGGGGATTTTGTTTGTTGGCTCATGTGCCACTGAGCTGCAGAAGCTTCTGTTGCCTGTATTCTCTCAGACCTCCCTAAAACCGTGCTGCTCTGTCCTGCAAATCCATCCCCTGGGCCTGAATCCATCCAGCATCCTGCATCCATCCAGCATCCTGCATCCATCCAGCATCCTGCATCCATCCAGCATCCTGCATCCATCCAGCATCCTGCATCCATCCAGCATCCTGCAAGGAATTGCTCCTGCCTCACTCTGCGAGCTCCCGGGGTTTGTCCACCTTCAGGGAGATGGATCAGGGGTGGCTCAGCACCTCCGAGCCCCTCAGTGCCTCTGTTCCACCAAAGCTCCTCAGAAATAAGGCAGAAATTAGGGTGGAAAGAAGGTTCAAAGTGTAATTTTTTAAAAAATGCTGTGAGCACATCCCATGGGTTTTGTGATGTTTGTGGAGAGATCCCTAAATCCGAGCCCAGCTGCAGGTTCACATCTGAGCTGGCTCTGGATCTGTCTGCAGAACGTGCTGGCAGCTCCTGGAACACAGAGCAAGAGAGAGGGAGGAAGAAAGAGCAAGAGGGAGACGTGCTGCAGATACTTGTACACCAGAACGTCACATGAACATGTTTAGTACTTTTCCAGAGGAAAATATCATCCAAGAGGCATAATTATATCTTAGGTTCCTCTTTTTTTTTTTTTTTTTACAGGGCTTTTTAAGCAGTTATTTTGTTTCATTCTTCTCCTTTTTCTATTTTCGAATTACAGTGTTTGCAGAAGCAGGAGGAGGATGACAGTTAACACAAGAGAGAAGCCACTGGTGCCTGAGAGGGGAGAGATGCTGCTGTTCTTTGCCATCCCTGAAAATGTCCAAGGCCAGGCTGGATGGGGCTCTGAGCAGCCTGGTCTGCTGGAAAGTGTCCCTGCCCATGGCAGGGGGGTTGGTTTGACATGATCTTTAAGGTTCCCTCAAACCTAAATTGTTCTAGGATTCTGTGACTCAAAAGCAGCTAAATTTAGGCCTTGTTCTGCAAGCTGACTCCCCCATGGTAACTCACAAAGGGATTCTTGCTTGATGCCTCTTCTCAAAGGACAGGACCTTGGGAAGAGAGACCTCTTTGAGTTCCCATCATCTCAACATGTCCACAGCTCCAATTTCCCTGGGAACATCCCCAAGAAGGTGATGGAAGCATCTCTGACAAGCTGGATATTTTGTACACCTCTATCCTGCGTGGTGAGATGCTCACCCCCAGTCACCACTGGTGATGCTCACCCTCTTCCCAGTCATCACTTGGAATCATTTTGTGCTGCTCCACTGGCTCAGGAACACAGCTGGAAGCCAGGGGAGCTGGGAACACAGCACGTTTTCACACACAGAAGTGCCCAAAGGCATTTAAGATAGCAAACTCACTCCTTCTAGGCTGTCACCACAGTAACAGAGGGCTTCCTAAAAAAAAAAAAATAAACAATCCAATTCCGAGCAGCTCCCTTGTCATCTTGGAATTAGCACCTACTCAACATTTTGGCAGAGAAATTAAATACCTGGCAGGAATTGGTGGTGGGTGTTTCAGAGGGGAGTTTTACATGAGGCACCTTTTCCTTGGTCACCTGTGGGGACCTGTGGCAGTGGAGGAGAGATCCCTTCCTGACACCAGGATAATTTCTGTCCTAAAGCATGAGAACTGGTGACAGCAGAGAGCCAGGAAAGCTCTAATGGGTTGTTAAGTCACTGAGGTATAAAAACCTCTATTTACTGTTTGAGATCCTGACTCTAGCCATTGCCTCCTGTGGCACAGAAATCTTCCAAAGAGGAATTTCTCACTGTTTACTCTCTATGCACAGAGAGGCTGAGGTTTTCAGCAATGCTTTTATCGCTCAGCTAACAGTGTTAACCTCTTCAGTGAGGATGTGCACCCAGCTTGCAATTGTCATTTACTGAAATTAGCTCTGCACTTCAGGATTTGTCAAGTTGAAATTGTACTAAATGCTTTACTGGCTGCAAAGTGACAGTCCTGACACAGCTAATGCCATGACCCTTTGGCCTCAAAGCAGTGTGAGCAGACACGTTGGTCCCCTTCCTCTCCTCAGGATTTGCATCTCCCGAGATGTATGTCACTGTCATTTTTTATTTTTTGCTTTAGCAGGGTACTTCTTTTCCACATTCTAAGAATTTCAGGTTGTGCATGGATCATGTTTTCAAAATCTCTTCCATATTTACAAGGCTCAGAAGCCCTTTTTTATGTCTACACTTCTTTACTTCACCAAGCATCAGAGTTGGGAGTGGGGAACACAGGACTGAGTATTTCAGGTCTCACAGTAAAATCAGGTGAAACAGGGTGCAAATAATTTTCAGAGCTGCAGCAAGGATAAGGGACAAAGGTCTTCTCATGCTGAAAAGCATGAAAGAGCCCAGTGAGTGCAGTGATTTGGGGCCCAGCCCTAGATGGACTGAGGACTGAAAGAGCTGGTCCAGAAATTATTTAGTAGAATCAGATCTCCTGGTCCTGCCTGTACAGGCACCTTGTGCTGTCACACAGAATGGTGTTTAGTGTTTGGAGAAGCCACCAGATAAAAAACCCCATTGATCTTAGTTCAGAAGATGTTCAGCCCTATTCCTAAATCCATGGTGCTGTAATTCCAATTGCTGGAAGATCCCAGCCCAGCAAAGAGGTTCTGTTTCCTTGAGCAACGCCAGCCTTCTCCAGGTGGCACCTCTGGGATGTGACACTGCTGAAGCTCACCTGGCTGATGAGCACTTGTGCTGAATTAAACCCCCAGTGCCCTCCTGTTTTCCCTACAGATGTCCCATTAGGATCCCAGCCACAGTCAGGAACGCAAAGACAATTATGCACTGGAATTTAAACAAACCATTAATTACCAAGATGCTCTGGCAGATGATGGCTCCAACAATGCTTATTACAAGAACCTTCATCAAGTTATCTGCTCTTTCATGTGAGCAGAGGTAACGATCTCCACTGAGATGGGAAAAATAATTAAAAACCATACAACAAAATGTTTTATTAATGACACACACATCTCCATCGCTCTAAGAAAATTGGGCAATCTGTTCCTACACCACAGCTCTCCATCAAGGGTTTGTGTTTACCATCACTTTAATAATGGCTTGCTAAAGCGCTCTCTAGTTCCCTTGGGTTGGCTTAAAGGAGGAGAGGACAAAGGGAGGATTTATTGATGAGTGGCACCCATTGAAGAGCAGATCTATGGCAGAGTGGAATAGAAAAAAAGCCTTACAAAGAGGGTCCCTGCTCATCTCATTGGTTTTTAAGGAAGGGATTCAGCAGTGCAATAACAAAATGCAAAGTGCTTGAAATAAACAGTCTTTAGAAAAAATATTTCCTCAAACAAAACAACCCATCTTGGTTTCCCTCTACAGATCTAGATCTGATCTCAGCTGATCTGGTGTCAAATGTTTTCAGTGGGAGCAGGAGCAGATCCATCAGGGGGTTTGCAAGGTTTGGTGAACCTGAGTCCAGTGATGGGCCAGCCCTGGAACACAAAACTCTTTTTCATTGCCCCTCATGGAAAGCATGAGGTTGACATGCCTGAAAATTGAAGCCCTCCCTTGATGTCTGACCAAAGCCCCAACCAGCTTTTCCAGCCTGCCCTGTCAGCTCAGCCCGGTGCTGCCTGGGGACTGCACACAGGAGCATCCTCTCCTCCTGCCCTCGGGTTGGCACCACTGGAGCCACCAGGGATGTGACTCACCACGGTGTGAGCACCTTCCCTCTTCCCACTGAGCTCTCATTTACTCAATCACCACCAATTAAAGCGTGTCTAATTAAGGACAGGCGTTAGATCTGATGAGGACCCTGCTCTTTCCCTGTTCACACACCATGGGGCTGGGCAAGCCCGGTGTCCCTCACCCGGTTTCAGGCTTTCAAACGGAAATGTTTTGTTCCTTTCCCAATGGAAGTTCAAAGTCTACGTTTCACCTAAAAGAAGAGGGTGTAGAAGAACCTATAAAAAATACTTTAGATCCTGAAAATATTTTAAAGGGTAGTTTTTAACTCTGTCACAGATATTTCATGCATGGGCTGGGTTCCAGCAGGGATGCAGAAGCTTAGACTGAGCTGGAAAAAGAATAAAATATTGTTATGGGGGCTACAGAAGGAAGGTCACTGGCCACAGGCTCACTGCCCAGCATAACCACAGCTCTGCATGGAGACAAGAAAGGACCAGGACCTTCTCTGCAAGGGTTGCTTTGCTCTGCTAACCTGATCTACAGTGCAGGCAGAGTCTCCAGAGCTGTGGCACTGAAATCAGTCCTGCCTCATCCACATATTGGTGGGTAGCCCTGAGTGAGTCACTGAGCCTCACTCAGATGCACACTGCACAGCTAGGGAGGCATGGATACTCCTTTTTACTCCATGGACACTCCATCATTTGGATGATGGAATTGTCAGGTCCCTGTGGTGGCTACGAGGTGTGGACACGTTTCTGACATTGGAATAAATAATAATAGCAGTATTTGGCTTTTCTAAGATACTTAGAACAAGAAGATCTTGATGTGTCTTCTAAAAGGTGTACACTTCCATTATTCCTGGTTGGTAAATGGGGCCTTAGCCCAGGCAGGAGTTTCTAGAGACTGCCACAGAGCCTTTCATTCATGTGGTCTTTGAAATTCAGTCAGCAACTGAGTTGTCTCACAGGATCACCCACCGGTGGCTGCTGACTCTCATTCATCAGGGCGCACTCACAGACATCTCCCTGACCTCCAGCAGAGCCATGTGCCTGCTAAGGTTACAAACAGGCTTCAGAAGGCATCTGCTGGGCTGGCTCATGGCAGAAGCTCAAGTTTCACTTCCCAAAATGATGAAACACTTGTTTAACACTGCTTTAGTTGGATGGAGCCATGAAGTTATTCAACTCTGCCGAGGTTTCACTGTGAGAAAAGACCAAAGAGCTGAGGACTAGGGCTTTTCTTTGATATTTAAATAATTCCAACAGAAGAAGCTCTTGCCCAATGCTGAGATGAACCAGGGCAGGGCCAGGAGTGTGCAGCACAGTGAGCACCACAGCTGCCCACCCCAACACTGTCATCGTGTGGCCAGCGCCGCGTTGAGGACCTGCCAAGGGTCTCCCATTGTGATAGGTCACAACATGAGGTGCCAAGGGCTTCCCACGGGTCTCACAGCTCCCTCCCAGCACAGGTGGGGTTTGTATGAGGCAGAACAACCAGCAGTGTTGTCTTTCTAGTTCGGGAAGAGATGGCTGCAAGGCCAGGCTGGGAATGAGGGTGCTGCAAGTACCGTCTGTGCTGCCAGCGCGGCGATGCTGAGGGAGGGAGGAACAGTCCCAAGTCAGGGAGAACACGAGCCCAAGGCCAAAAGAAGGGATATCTGCCCAAGAAAAGCAGGAATTCTCTCCCACAGCAGACCCTGCAGGCTCACAGGCTGCAACAGCCGGTGACATGGACGATGCAGACACCTGGTGCCAGCAGGTGAGCCGGGCATGCACAGACGTCACTGTGGGTGCAGTGGGGACATTTGGGCTCACCACGGGTGCAGCACTGGGACCTCCCCAAGGCCCATCATCCCACCCTTACCATGGAGAGATCTGTGGGAGTCAGAGCAGAGAAGGGAACAGCAGGGAGTACACATCTGCATGTGACCTGAGTGGCACAAGGCTGCAGGCACAAATTACACACTTTACAAGTGACATTTGCTGTCACAGGGGGGAGGTTAGAATGAGGCTGTTTAAAATTCCACTAAACTCTGCCCAGAAACAGGGCAGTACATGGTCTTCTCTTCTTTTCCACCCTCCAGGGTAACACTGTGATGTTTCCAGCAAGGAAGTCCCTCTCCTGCTCACAGATTTGGCAGTGGGTTTTGCCCCAGGGGTGGGATTCACGTTGCATGGGAATGTCTGGCTGCTTTGCAAGCTGCAGGCCAGAATCCTTGTCAGTAAGTACCACAGGAATTGATTTACACCATCAGAGATCTGAGTTAGACCAGGCAGACCCCCCACAGCTGAGGAGATGCTCAAAAGCATCCTACAGCTCCACTGTGCAGACGGAGAAACTGAGGCACAGCCACTCCATGTTCCACCAGGACAACTTACAGTAGGATCAAGACCTCTACAGAGCAATCCTGTCCTTTTTCTTTCTCTAGAAATGATGAAAAAGAACTGAAGGTTGTTTCTGGATTCACAGCTCCAATCCATTTTCCAGATAACTCAAGACACAAAAGTAAAATGAATTATTGCTCCCCTTCTCTCCATGTTCTCAGCAAGTCTTAAGAGCATTCTTGTGACTACATCCATTGGATATTCTCCCTATATTTTTGTGGTCCTTCTGGCTCTCTTTGGACACACACACACTTTGATATACTGTTAAACTCCCACCCATGAGCTGCTTGGACATAGCTTTGCTCTGATTTGTCATAGATGGCTGTACCACGATGATGCTATTAAGGCAGTTATCTCATAACACGGAATTACTTAATAA
Organism: Parus major; assembly: GCF_001522545.3. Taxonomy (NCBI): domain Eukaryota; kingdom Metazoa; phylum Chordata; class Aves; order Passeriformes; family Paridae; genus Parus; species Parus major. The sequence continues at coordinate 3,935,662 of NC_031769.1, forward strand.
TTTGCTCTGTTTGTCCTCATTGATGGAAACAATGTGCTCAACCATATCTTATCTCAGTTCTCAAGGATTTTAAGCCATCTGTCAAAGCCTTGAGAAGCTCTAGCCCTTCATTTTATCAATGGGAAGATCAGAATATGTGACTCACTGCAGTATTGAAGGATCCTTCAATCTGCAGAAGAGAAGCAGGACATAAACTGAGCCAGGCAAATTCAGATGAGACAATTACCAGTCACAGAGAATATCTATCAAAGGAAGTGGTGGACTGTATATGTCCTAAAGATGCAATTCTTCTGATTAATGCCTGTATCCACAGGGAAAACCCAACACTAACTCTGTCTTGATGTGCTCATTAGACTCCAGAGAGTTCTAGTCAATGTGCTCAGGAGAACCAAGGGGTTATTCTTATCTCTCTAGAGGACACTCCTAGAACTGGGCAGATGAATCGTGCCCTTGGAGTGCATATTTTCTCCCACCTATGGTAAAAGGAGCTGGGAGCGGCCACGTTAGATATAACTACATTATAAATGTCTGGTTAGGAGAAATGAACTCCAATTTTGATGCTCAGGTCCGTTTCCAAAGGGAGTGTCCTGTGCTCTTTGGATGTATTGGGTACCTGCACAGATACCTGCCAGCTGACATGATACAGGACCTATGGAGACCTTCATCTCTCTGGAATTTGATGTCATCCAGACTTGGGCCTCCTTTGTCATGCCTGCCACTGCAGATGCCAGAGGAATCCATGGAATGTGCTGACTGGGACAGGCTGGAGCATCTCACAGATCAAAAGATGCCAGTGCTCAGAAAGCTGAGTCCCTCCTAATGCAGCCAACAGCGCTGTTCTTGTGGCCAAAGGATTCCCTCCCTGGGCTCCATGGAAGGATGGACAGGCACCCATTGCTCACTGGACACCATCCTGCAGACTCTGGTCCAGCTGTGTCTCCATCCCTGAACTCTACCCTTCATACCATGCAGGGAGCTCAGTTCTGCTGACAACACATCGCTATCTCACACCCCTGGAGGGTCTTGGGCTGTCCTGCCCAGCTTTCAGCAGCTGCTCCAAGAGGGAGGGAGCCTGTAGGCCTGCACCATTTCCTGCCAGATTTGTGTGGATTCTCACAGCATCCCAAAAGAACCCCTATACACCTCCATTTAGACAAGTGAACAGTGCCCTGTATGTTTTCCAGAAACACACGCATTACTCAAGAATGCTTTGCTGGATACATTGTACAAATACAGGGGTGAGTTTTTGTGGTGTGTGTGTACACAAATGCACAGACTCAAAGCCTTTGTTTCTGGCCATAAAACTTCCAAATGATCCTTACCTATCGTCCAGGATGTTTGCTTTGCTCAGCTCATTAGTGCAGGCAAGACACTTTTCCTGTGCTTTATCACAGGATCAGAAAGGGTAAACGATTTATACGAATACCAATGTTTATTCTATCAACGGGAGCACTCAGTGAAGTTAAAATACAGTCAAACAAGATGCACTAGGACAGAAAACCACAAGCTGCGTTTCATGCATGGCCATAAACAAGCTCAGCTTATCAGAAAAACAGGTCCAAATGTGTCAGGAGCCAGAGAAAGCTCTTGATTGCACAGCGTCAAGCCCGTGGCCAATGTGGCTGTTGGCCTCTTTTCAGAGGAGCAAGTTATAATCCATGTTGGCATGTGTGAAATAAGGAATTGGCGGCACTCATTAAGAAAGAAAAGAAACGGAAAACCGTGAAAAGGAAAGTAGCTTTACCAGTATTTCCAGTGGTGAATCATTGGCATTCAGGGCTGTGGCCTGGTTAGGGCAAGAAGGCTTCTAATTTGGGTGCCCAACACTGACAAATCCTGCTAGGGAAAAATGCTAACCCTCTTCCCCTGGAAGCAGAGAGGGAGGAGGGTTAGAAGTCTGCTGTTGCTGCAAGGGATTCTTTTTCATCACTCTCCCCAGGAAAGCTGTCCCCCTCTCAAGCTCCTCACTCCACCCTGGCCAGATCTCAGCATTCTGTTCTCAGCCCCACAGGCCGTCCTCAGCCTTGTCCACAAAGGCTTCTCTAACAATGTTCAACCTCTCTTTTCCCAATTGAGAGGGAAAATGATTCCTTGAAAACCAGTGTCAATGTTGCCAGAGACCACAGGGAAAAATCAAGAGGGCTTTAATGTTTTCGCCATCTTCCTGAGTCTGAGCTCTTAGTGGTGCAGACTGGGAGCAAACTTTGGTCCCTCTCACCAGCCGTGCTTTCCCTATAAAAATAGGAGTTTCCAACAGAACAAGTTTTCCCTAATTGTTCCTGTCAGGTGTTTCACCATCAGCCTCTCCTTGGGCAAACCTGCTACTGGTCCCTCCACCAAAACCACAGCAAATGAGGTCTGGAGAACAAAACTCAAGATGACAGGGAGTTCTTTAAATAAAAAGGAAGGAAGAGCAAAACCTGCAGCAGGCACATAATCAAGTAAACCAAAGGGCTTGTCCAAGCTACCAACAGCTGGGTGACAAATCTGCCTGTCTGGGACGCAAGAGCAGAGAAAGTGGCTCAGCAAACCATGCAGGGGCTGAAAGTCAGCATCCTACAATGAGTCACTGGGGCCAGGACTTGAATTTTGGGTGTCTGGCAGTGAAGAGGACAAGCCAGTGCTGCCTGGAGCACTGAGCTCTCCAGGGAGATCCTCTCTCCCAGCTGGTCCAGCACTAGAGGGTAACAGTGAGTCAGGCTGCTGGGCCAGCTGTTGGGATAGGTCATGCTGATGGTAATGGCTGGAGGTGGTGATTCCAGGGAGGTCAGAGCAGGCAAGGGAAAATGACGGGGCTGGTTGTACTCCCCTCATTGTCCTTGCTATGGGGCACCTGTGGGGCTGGGCTGCCCCAAGGACAGAGCCATAGGGGTGCTGGGAGGGGGTCTCTGGGCACTGGTGGGAGAAGAAATGAGGCGACATCAGACATGGGTTGCTGAGCATTGGGAGCTGGGCCATGGGATGGGAGCCCAGGGAAGAGGATGAGGAGCCTGGTGGAAGGTGTTTTCTGCCTCACAGGATGATTTTAAGCCAGGAGCCAACTCACTGCTCTGCTTCTGCACTCAGAGCAGGAGATGCACCCACTGAGCTCCATGTTTTACTCTCAAAGCCCTGGTTGCTCATCTTTAGCAGCTAAAGCACTTTTGAACACATAACACAACCAAAGCCCAGCATGAGGTGTAGACCCACAGCTTGGTGCTGCTTCAGTTCAGGACCTCATCTTCTGGACATGGAGGAGCAGAGCCCTGGCAGCCTCCTGAGCTGCCTGTGGTGGCAGGAGCCAGACCTGTGCCTGTGTCTGTTGGCATTGAGCCTGGGACCTCATGTGTATGCAGAGCATCGAGCTGAGCAGCTCTTCTGAAACAGTGCCTGTGTTCCCAGAGGGGCTGTGCCCAGCCACACATCACTTAGTAAAGTTGTAGTGAATTATTTTTCCTTTAAAGCTTCAATATTTTTTGAATATTTAATCAAAATTGTAAATCCTAAGAGCAGGTTCTCTAGAAATTGAAGTTAGGTATCTAGTGGTTAGAAAAGACCAGCAGTCAGGACTCCTGGGTCCCATTTTCAAATCTCCCACTGACTCTTTGAGTGACCTTGAAGAAGTCAATTAATTTCTGTGTCATTTTCCAGACAGGTAAAAATGAGGAGATAATTCTTCCCTAGTTCACTGGGGGATTTTGAGTGTTAATTGTTTGCAGGGCACTCTTCTCTCCCCAGATGAGAACTGAAGCAAAGGCTGCAGGAAGGCTGAAGGTTGGGCAGGCCAGGAGCACTTCAGGACCAGAGTGCAGTGCTCAGAGGGCACATCTGTCTTTGCAGCTTGACCCTACATGCCATGCCCTGTGGATATGGATAGAAACCTTCCAGCACTGCACCTGGGGTCCAGCTCTTCCCACCAGCTGCCCCAAGCTGCCCAGCCCCAGCCTCTCAGCAGCTCTGGAGGGATGTCTCCTCACAGTTGTGTTATGAGGCAGGAACCAGCTGTCTCCATCCAGAGCCTCTCACACGTGTCCATCTCTCATCCCCCCAGGCTCCCAGCCTTGGCACGTTTGCTGATCCTCACCAATAACATACTGATACCTCACCAACAGGGATGCATCACCAGCTGGCAGGCTCTCAGCAACCAACCACAGCTACGAATTCCCATCTGGGCTATCAGCTGCTTTGTAGAGCCTACCCAAAAAAATCCTCTGAGGACTTGGCTTTGTTCTAAAATGGAATATTTTCACATCTAGAATGAGGTGATCCTTTTCCTGGGGTGCTCTGTTGAGGCCAGCAGAGCTGTGTCAGGCCACACCAGCCTGCCCTGGGGTGGGAATGATTCCTGTAGGGAAGGATCTCTGAGTTTATAAACGTGGAAGTTTATTTTTGCCTTGAAGGGAGGCTTGTCACTGCCCTGTCTGCAGAGCTGATCACTGCACAGGTTTCCCCAGGCAGGAGAGAGGACGAGGAGCTGCCACCCGGGAACCCCATCCAAATTAACCTACTTTCCAGGCTGCTCTGCTGGCTGCTCCAGGAGAGGGCTGTTTGTTTGCTTTAAGCCATTTCTGTGCAAGCAGTAACCAGAGATGAGCAAAATTCGGAAAATTTCCACTCCCATGGGAAATTTCAGCCTTTCAGAGGTGGTTTGCATCCCAAATCAGGCCAGTTCAGCAAAATGAAATTCTGGTTCAACTCACTTGGAGCAGTGGGATTCTCCCTGGTGAAAAAGCACAATCTGGAGAAAGAAGGGAGGGGAGAAAGGGGGGAGATTTTCTTTTTCCTTACAAGAAACTTCCCTTTATGAAAAATCGCATTTTTTCACTTGTTCCAGTCCCAAACTGCTCCAGAACTAATGCCAGGAATTCCCTCATCTATTTATACTGTTTTGCTGTCTGGGTCTTATTGTACCTGGCATTTGCTGTGACATATGACTGTGTTGCAAATAATACCGGGAACATTTACCTTGTGGAAGCACCATGGAGGGAAGGCATCCAAGGGCCCTTTGTCAGCCTGCTGTCAAAAACCTTCAGGGATCACCCCAGGCCCCCCAGCCCTGCCAGCAAGGGTCCAAAGCCCTGCAGATTTTAGAGCACTGCAGCTGCAACAGTGTGGGCGTGTTTTGGGGGGGATAAACGCTTTTTCTGCTGAAAGAAAGTAGAAACACTGTGAATTTCTGTCAGCTTTGCCAAGTGAATTCATTTAGAGTTAAAAAACATAAGTTGCTTGAGATGGATTTCACTATGAAATGTGTCTTTGTTCAGAGATTTCCTTTCGCTCTGTTTTTCTTCTTAACGTGAAAAATCCTTAAAGAGTGAGCTGAGATGTTTTCTCTGGGATGGAGTGAAACTTTTTTATTAGATCAGGAACAATTTAGACGTGTGCAATTATCTTTCAGCATCGCCAGCAAACCAAAACATCTCTTACTCACCTCGTTGTAATTGAAAGCATCGTGGGACACCCTGTTAAAACTGAAGCCGCTCGCAATTGGCTTGAATCCAAACAAATAACTCTTAACTGAAACTCTTGTTTTCACAAAAGGAGCCATGAAAACATTACCATAATGAAGATCTGTCAGAGCTTACTTTGAGGGACAACTGCCAAGTGGTGGTTCTGTATCTAATCTCATCAACACTGCTGTAATTACAAGCAAAATCAGGTCCGTGGATTGCTGTTTTCTTGGTATTAAGTTAATGTCAGTGTGAGACAGAGCAGATCTGGGATGGAGTTTGGCTGATTGCATGTAAATGTCTAAATTTGAGTTCCCTTCACAGTCACAGAGGTCTAGTTATGACAGCCCATGGTGTTTAGGGAACAACTCACTAAAGTAGGTGTCTAGAACAGTTTGGCTAAACCTCACCTTGAAAGAACTTATGTCACTGCTGCAGAAATAGCCCAGCTCTGATGGAGACAGAGGGTGTGGACGTGCAGGAAGAAAGACAGGTGCCTAAATACAGGCATTTCAAGCCCTTTGGGATGCCCTGGTGTATCTCACCTGGCTTCTGGTTGCTTCTAGAAGGACAGGGGTGTCACACAGGTCCCATCTCAAACCTGCCAGCCTCGTGTCCCCGCTAACATGGGGCACCCAAAGCAGCATTTGGTCACTGATTTATTCCCCTGAAGTTGCACGAGGTGAAAATCATTCCCAAAGTCCCCGGGTCAGCAGGACCTGGAAATACACCATTTGGAAGTGCTCCTGATGGGCCTCTATTTCCAAAGATGGATCATGTGGCAGCAGTCTGCAGCGTGACAGCCCTGCCCAGAATTTCGGGAGGTGGCCCAGCTGAGCAAGTCAGTCTCTTGTTACCTTACATAAGACACACGGCAAGAGGAGGAATTGCTGTGGAGACGGCCTGGGGCTTTCTTGGAAAGTCCTGCATTAACTTCCAGCCTTTTGTCACCTCCTGCAGAATCACTTCCATGATTTTCCTGCTGACAAGTCACACCTCTTGCCTTGTGGGGGGCAGGGCCATGCCAAACTGCCCCCAATCTTTGCAGAGGCAGAGCTTGCTTGCATCATGCTAGGAAGCGGGAGATTTACACCAGTGGGATTGCACAATCACTCCAGATAAGGGGAATGTAACATGTCAGCAGTGTCCATATCTTTATCTCTGTAGGAAAGACATACAGGAACACTCAGAGCTCTGTGGCATTGATAGAAAAAAATATCCTCCTGCATTTCATCTGAACGTGAGCAGTGAAGAGTGAGCAGCGCTGTTTGACCAACAGCCCCAGTGCTGCTTATCTCCTGCTAAACCAGAGCTGGCACTGCTTTAAATCATGCATTTCCCTTTCCCTGACATTTATAATCAATGGAGATAGTTCATGTTTATGCAGCTTCTTTCATCCTAAGGATCCCTCAGTGTGTTATGAGGCATGATCCAGACGCTGCCCTCCTGTTCTGCAAACACATTCATGCATGAGGACATCCCAGAATCATGAAATGGTTTGAGTTGGAAGGGACATTAAAGATTATCTCATTCCAATCCCCTGCCTTATGTAGGGACACCTTCATTATCCCAGGTTGCTCAAAGTCCCATCCAACCTGGCCTTGGACACTTGCAGGGATGGGACACCCACAGCTTCTCTGGGCAACCTCTGCCACAGCCTCTCTACCCTTACAACAAAGAATTTCTTCCTAATACCTCATCTAAACTTGACCTCTGCCCATTTAGGCTTATTCCCTCTTGTCCTAACACTACATGCCCTGGTCAAAAGTCCCTCTTATTGGGTACCTTTGGGGACTGTGGAAGTCCATCTGGGCTTTCTGCCCTGGTGGCTTCTTTGTTCATGGATGTGCTGGTCAGTGGTGGTGTCCCGAGAAATGATGGAAAGAAGCACAATCATCCTTTTTATATTCCTCTGTTAAAAATTCATCCTAGAGGATGGTTGGGAAGACAGGGATGCCCCAGGGCAAGAAACCTGTGAAAGCATGGCTTCTGCAAAGGGCAAACTTTTAAGGACTGAGTTCACATCATATCCTCAAAAGAGGGCAAATCCATCTCCAAAGGTGACTTACTGAAGGGAAGACAGACTGAACAGAGGTTTGTTTTAGAGTCTGTGATCCAGTAAAAACTAGACTCTGAACCTGGAGCTCTCTAGCCAGCTGTGAATACCTCAGCTGTGGATGTATGTCTCTGAGCTTGTTTGACAGACCCCACTAGAGTCCAGGAAGACAACCAGGAGTTTTAGGGCACAACCCAATAGGGCAAGCACTGAAAATGTCTACTTTGGGATGAGGTACATTGCTGGACTGTAAAGGGAGTCCAGGATGACTGTTCAGAAATAAATGTCCACATTGCAGATGTCTGAGGTTAAGAGAGGTGAATCTTACCATGTAGCAGCACCTGCGAGCCCAAAACTAAACAAGGGATCTAACAACAGGAGTCCTTCTTTCATCTTGGCCAACACCTTTGTGTTCTCTGTCTTACACCTTTCAGAGAAATGGAGGTGGCAAACAGCACTGGTCTCTTTGTTGCCCTGGATCCAGGTGAAAAGGCAGTGAAACAGGCCTTGCCAGAAAATCCTCTAAAAGTAGACAACAGCTTGCTTAGTTTAATTACCAGGGCCAGAAGGGGGTACAGAAATCAGCAAGGGCAGAACCAGATATTCACACCCAGAAATAACAACCCTGATATTTAGTTCACTGGAATAAATAGAGTGGGCTGGAGATGGGATGAGAAACAATGATCTTTGAAACACAACCCATTTTAATGTTTCTTTGGAGATCATAATGAGAACTTTGGAATTACAGGATGAGATGAAAGTTTCCTATTTAGCAAATTAAAGAGAGGTTTTGAGGCTTTCCAAGAGCTTCACCCAGCTTCAAAACAGAGTGGACAAAAAGCATCACACAGACTAACCCCAGCTCTGATCAGAAGAAGAGATCCAAGAATATTCTCTCTGAGCACCTGAGTCACAGTGGATGGGAGTATTTCCACTGACTTCTCTAGGCTTTGGACACACGTGGAGCTTTTTCCCCTTGGACAGACGATCTTAGACCCCGGCCTAAAGCTGCTAATAGAGGCAGTGTTTGCCTGTCTGCATTCCAGAGCTAATGCACATTCCAGCCCCTCACCTCCCATGCACGAGGTCACCTCACCTTTGATCCTCTGCCTTGGTGTCAGGCTACCCGAGGAGGGCTGGGGAGTGACTCAGCAGCTCACCGCCCGCTCTGCTTCTCCCTTTAACCGGATTTTTTGCTCCAGTGGAGCTGTTCCCAGCCTGAAGCTCACATGCCCGATCTTGAAGCGAGCGAGAGCGCAATTATCCAGCAGGTGTAAAGCCAGCTAACGCCAGCACAGCACGGCTCGGCCGTGCGTCAGGCACCATGAGCTGGCAAATCATCACTGCCGTTGCCACGGGGATAACAACACGGGGAAGAGCATCACGTAACAACAAACTGTCACATGTCACCTTCACCTGCTCCACCTCAGCAGGAGGACGGGACAGTGAGCTGGGAGCTCTGGGGACTGCTGGGACAAGTTTGATGAGTTCTATTCGTGTTGCTAAACCCCAGCAGTGACTGGTTCTCCTGAGCTCATGAGACATGTGATGGTTAAATGCCACATGATAAGCGATCAATGGAATGACAAGTTGAGGATAGGGCTTGAGAAGTAGCACATAGACCAGGTTTGGCAACTGCTTCCAAGCTACCCAGTGCCCCTTGTGGGAAGGGCCATCTGTTTGAGAATCACAGAATGCTTTGGGCTGGAGGGGACCTTAAAGACCATCTAATTCCAACATGCCTGCCATGGGCAGAGACAACTTCCATTAGGCCAAATTGCTCAAAGCCCCATCCAACCTGGCCTAAAGCACTTCCTGGGCTGGGGAATTCACAACTGCTCTGTGCCAGTACCCCATCACCCTCACAGCAAAGAATTTCTTCCTAACATCTTACTTAAATCTCCTGTTGTGATTTAAAGCAGGTGTGGGTCAGCACACAACATGACAGCCCTAGGTGGTCCATGATGATGACTTTAGTAGGAATCCTGCCTGGAGTCCTGCCTCGTTTTGCTTCACACCATATCACTGGCCTCCCACAAGCACCACTCATGAAGTCCCACTGATCACTGCCCCACATCCCACCACATCCCACAGCTCAATTCAAAGCCATTTAGGACCTGGCTCTGAAGACACTGCAAGTACCCCCAACACACCTGCTGCTGAAATTCTCCCTGAATTTCAGCCATCATTTATGTACACTAATTAGTAGCGTTTGGAACCCTTGAGAAAAGCATGGATAAATACTAAGAAACTACTTAATGCCCCAAAGCCTAAAACATCTTGGCTTTAGCTAGTTTATGCTGTATCATAGTATCCAACTTGCAGCACAGGGAACCTTAAAATAGCTTCCAATGATATTATCACTTAGTTCTAATGGGCTAAATTCAGCCCTGAGGGGTTGTAGAAATTAACCGGGTTTGGCCCAACATGTAGTTAATGAGGATGGTCTACTTCAAACCCATAAGGTACCACATTCTGCCACTACAGATTGGCTGGGAATAACTCACCTCTTTAGAGACACTGTATTCACTTGCAGCCCTGGCTATGTTTGCTCTAAATAGAGGCAGCAAAAATAGACATCAAAAACAAAAACATTTCTTTCAGACTCCAAATGCCTCTGGCTCTGATTTTGATCTTGCATGCAGTAGAAGCTCGAGTGAGTGGAGAGGTTTATTTCTCATTTGTGTCAGTAAAAATGAAATGGGCCCACTGTGTTTAACACTGCTTTAGGATGCAGAACATTTAAGCCAGTATCTAACTTCGAAATTGTCAATCTTGGTTCAAAAAGGCTTACCTGTACTTCTTCCAATCTCCTTCTATGGATAATCTCTTTGCATCTTTTAGTTTGTGTACCCACTTAGTTTCTAACTTCCCCTGCCCATACAGCCAGGTTCACCTTGGCAGGAGTCCCTTCTCAGGAGCTTCAGAATCAAACTCATCCAACATCACATTTCTAGTTCTGCACAGCCCTGTCCTCATCTCTACAGAGCTTGTTCATCTAGCCAGACCAATAAGTGTTTACCTGTTAGAAGAGGTGCAGAAGCATGTTTTCTTGGAATCTGCACTGCTGCTCCTTCCTTTTGCATCTCAGCCCCCAGCTTGAACTTGACCTTTAAGCCTTTGCTGCTGTTTGTTTGTTTTGAAACAGGGCACAACCACAAAGGCTCAAAATATCCCCTCAATTCCTGTATCCCAGCTCTCTATCATGCCTTGTATTTTCCACAAGCACTCCAAAAAAATCAGAATGCTCCAGAAAGAACTATAAACTTCAACTCAAGTGATGCCAGGTATTCCAAACAGTCTTGTCATTTTTAATGTGGATGATTTGTGTAAGAAATCTCCCATCTTCTCTCTCCCTCTTAAATCTTATCCCAGCTGCTCTTAGCTGAAGAGGAAACTGAGGAGGGATCTCCCCTTTATGTCTGTTTTGGCTTCCTCTTGGAGTGGAGTAAATTTGACCAGGGGACATTTTATGGTCCAGAAGTCAACTGCCACAGTCCAGATGTGTCAGAGTCCTGCAGCCTCCAGAAGAGGGTGACTCCATCCCAACTGCCTATGGGGAAAGATCCCTCAAGCATGTGAACTTCCAAACCAACTGGAGACTGTTTGGGACAGGTCTAGGTTGTCCCAGGGGTAATTCTAACAAAAGAAAGCAAATTTTATGGGCTCAAAACTATTTCACTGTTGTAGATGTAAGCTTTAAAACCTTCCCATCTGTACATAATGGAAAACCATACTGGATCTCTTTTTTTTTTTTTTTCCTGGAAAACTTACTTTTATCTTATGAGCTGTTCTCCTTTCCCCAGAAAAAAAGTGAAGTGTTTACTGCTGATGAAGGCTGTGCTGCAGAGGAGCACATCCACCTCTTTCCTTTGGGATAAGACTATGATTTCATTCTTACAGCTCATAAACTCAACTCCCCAAACTTGCTGACTTTCAGCAGGACAGACAAGGGTGGGACTTGGGACTGTGAGTGTGGGCTCACGTAGATTACAGCTTTGGAGATGAGGACTTTCCAAGAAGGAGAAAGAGCTCAGTGCCCACCTCCCTTCCAACACAAAGGCTCCACTTTGTTCTTCCCTGATACAGACAGCACCTCCCAACACCACTCCACGTTCCTGCAAAGATGAATGGGGTGATAACCAATTTATTATGTTTGGTCTTTCACCACATCCCAACACAAGTCCATTAATTACTTTGGCTCACAGAAAATAAAGAGCTGATTTGAGATTTCCATCTACTTAGTCATTTGTTAACTTCTGATAAAATTGAGCTTTGTCTTCTTATCTCTCTTTGCCAAACAAAGAGGCCAAGGCCAGCAAGTGAACCTCATCTTTCACACTACCCCTCTGATTCAATCAGTCACATATTGTAGTTGATCATTAAATTTTTTAGATAACAACTTGCCTTCTATTCTAGGACATAAAAAATGTTTGGTGCACTAACCAGCTAATGGGAAGGAGGAGGAAATGCAAAGCTCCACTGATATCACATCTTTGTTATCAATTTATTTGGTGTAAAACTGGCAGTAATTTCACAATTTATTTGGTTCCTAACCAGATGGAATAGCTTGTCTCTCTGGAATGAAAAGTCTTTATCCTCCATATACATCCATTATACCTCATTCCCAGGGACCATTCTGATACAAAAATTTCTCAACAAACAAATGCCACTGTCTTATCTTTTATCATTATGATTTCTGAATCCTCAAAGCTTCTCTTTCTTCAGAGAGTTGTGACACCACTTACCACATCTCACAACTCATGTTTAAGGCCTAGCCCTTACTCATGGATGCTCTGTGTTTCCTGGGAACTTCCTCCAAAATTCAGACATCATCAGGTCCATTTTTTTTGGCAAATGCATCTGCTCACATCTGTCAGGCCTTTCATTTGGGGGATATTGGGACTTTCTTGGGAACAAGATGACGCCTCTAGCCTACACTCTTTGAAGTCACAATTCCTAATTTGTCACATCTAAGGGAAAATGGAAATCTTGAAAATTTTGAAAATCAGCTTTAGAAACTTCACCATCAGTTCTGAAAAATCTCAGCTTTGGGCTGATGCCCTAAACAGTAGAAAGGCTTCATTTGGCGGCAATCGATAAAATTTTGCTGTCATTTCAAACAGCGTAATTTTGCAGCAGTAGATTTAATTATTCCCTGCAAACGTGTCCTTTGGATAAGGGTAGGTTTACACCTGTGTAACAGATCATGAACTCCCTCCCAAAGCCTTGGCACCACGTGTGTTTATGGCACTGTGCACACAGCAAGTAGTCACCCTGCAAGACAGGAAGGCGACTCCGGAGAGCGAGTCGTTGCCAGCAGCAAAGAACTGGTTGGTTAAAAGGGTGGTTAATGTTCTGACATACTGAGTGGTTAACAACACGTCAAGTGGCTGTTGAGAGAATGCTCATATTTACTCAGAGGTCAATTATTCACTCATAAATTTATTGGTTTAATTTCCTTGTAGTCTATTTCCTCTATTACATATTCATAGTCATCTTCTCATAAGTTCTCCTCCTACAGCTACTAATTATCCTCTATGTTCACCACACACCCTTTTGTGCCATATAGATGGGGAATATTAATTTCTGTAGAGCAGAGATTTTTTTTTTTTAATTAAAGCAACGTTCTTTAGAAATAAATGCAACAACCATCAATTAAATTCAACAAATAAGGAAAAGTCATTACACAAAAAATGCCAATCAAAATGCTGAGCTGAAATCCAAATGACATCAATTACACTTCTGTTTTTCCAAAATGCTGATTTAATCAGTGCTAAGTCCACAGGGTTTCAGTAAGGGAACCATTCTCACACATTACTTTTTAGTTCTCTGGAAGATGCAGTTACCAGCTCTGTACCTGGAACAATCAAAAATCATCTCAGCTGCTTGGAGGAAAGGTGTGCAAGGTCTGCTCCATGCTCTGAGTGTCTGAGAAATCAGCACAGGACACATCTCAGACTCTGCATGGTATCTTCACTCCTCCGTGTGAACAAGAGCAGGTGCAAATAACTGAAGTATTTGAAATATTTCACTGAAAATAAGGGCTCATATTCTCTGGGGACTCTGAACTATTTACTTCTACAGGAGACAGTCAGGTGTCACTCCTTTTTCAGTGAGATCTTCCAAGATACTCGAGCCTTTTAAGGTCTGCATCAACATTTCTCTGCTGTGTTTAACCAAAGCAGTAAAGAGGGAAGAACATGGTCACCAGGAAACTAGAACTAGATTAAGAACAGTAGTCTAGAGGGTCTTAAAAAATTTAAGGGAACAGGGTAAGAAACTTGCAACTCTGTAACTGGTTATCATCAAGTATTTATTTAATACAGCTCCATGTTACATAGGACTGAGCAGTTTCACACGGTCATTTATATTACAGTTACAAAGAACAACAAAAAAACCATAACACGCGTCTTGCCAATTGCGTTTGGCCCCGAGTTAGAAGAACTTCTGCAGTGGAGGAGCCTCTTGGTCCAGAGGCTGGATTGTGTCCTGGAGCTATCTCATAGATCTGTTTTCCAGAATTGCGGCCAGACGCACACAACTCCCATTAAAATAATTGATTGCTCTGTGAGCTTAATACTTCAATATCCCGGGATCTATAGATTACAGCACAACGCGCTGCGTCGTAATGTACGGCAAACTGCACCGAAGTCAGCTGGCACTGGCTAAGCAAAGAGCAAAGAGAAGATGTTTATCAGAGTCCAGGAAGAGGCACGAGGGATATGTTAGAAGCCAGTAGCCAGCTGTGCAGAGTTTAACCTGTCTACGATATTTCTGTGAGGGCTGCAAGCAGAAAATCCCATCCCATTATCTCCAGAGAGGAAAGAGGGATCGTGAAGAGAGAAGGGTGAATTATTAAAGGATAGGCCAAGTATGACTGAGAGCTTATTAAAAAGGGAGGAGGATGGGTAAGCGGAGAAACAGCTTGCTAGGCTGGTTCTATTAAAATCTAAGGCCAGATCCTCTGTGTAAATTAGCATAGCTCCATTGACTCGGGTCGACCGGCTGACTTCTCTGGCTTTATGGCAGTTTACCAGCTGACATTTTAGCCCATTAACTTGAAGCATTGCATGTTTTCCTGGGAGCTTGGTCTTTGTTCTGTCCCCCACTCTTTTTTTTTTTCTGCCAGAACTGACAAAATTCTTCAGCTGAAACATCTGAGGAATGACATCTCATCAAAGATGGACGTTTCCATGGAAATATCTGTTTCGGATGAAATTTTTTGAGTCTTTCACAGATAAAATATAAATAACTGGTTGGACAAGTTTTCAATAAATCAAAATAGAAACTTTTCTGGAGAAACTGAAATGTTGTTTGGGTTGCATTTTCCCTCTGTTTTCTCAAATAAAGAACATACAATGCCTGAAGAAAAGAAATGGCCAAAATGAAAATTTGCTGAAAAACTTCCAAGAGGAGGAGAAACTCTGTATTGGGTTATTCCCCCACAGATGCCTACATTTATACCCCTGAGGGCAGAAAGAGATGATGAAGACCTGATGCAGTGAATGCAAGGCAGAGGAGGGAGAGAGAGATAAGCACTCCTGGTTTTTCTCTGGATGAGAGCCTTTCCTTTTTTCTCTCTCTTTTCCCTGCTTCTTCCCTTCCCACTCCTTGCAGCTAGTGCATCAAAATGTAATCTGGTGGAAAAAAAAACCCAGAGCAAGCTCTGCCTCCCCTGCAGCAGACGTTGCTGATAGAGAGATCCTCTGACATGGATCCAGAGGGTTTTTTCTTCCTCATTTTGAACCCTAATTCACCCACACAAAGGGACCAACACTTAATCATATGGGGAAATGCATTCCAGGGGTGAAACTACTGGGGCTGTTTCCCAAAATATGATCCTAAGGAAGAAGAACTGGTTATGGAAGATTATGCCCTGAAAACCATTTTAAAAAATGAATATGTAAAATAAAATAAAGAGCTCTGTTCAAACACATAGAGGAGTCTGACCACAATGCAAGTTGGTAACTACATCCCTGAGAGTCTCATGGGGAGTTTCATCCCAAGGATATTAGAGGAGTGCATTGAGCATCCTGGACATATCATTGCACCTCAACATCTGCTGGATGGATCCCATACCCCAAAACAGCAGTGGGGAACCACTCCTGGGGGTCTTAACCTGACAGTGGCAGTGACAGCCAAGGCTGTGATTCACAATGCCATGAGATTACCAGAGATATTAGACTCAGTTGAATATTTCCATGGCTTTACCTTACATCAACTGCCCAGAAAGCTCTCCATCAATGAAATCATAGAGTTATAGAATCATAGAGTGGTTTGGGTGGGAAGGGATATTAAAGACCATCTTATTCCAACTCCCTGCCATAGGCAGGGACACCTTAAACGAGACCAGTCCAACCTGGCCTCAAATACTGGGGAGTGATGGGGAGTCCACAACTCTGGGCAACCTCTGCCAGGGCCTCACCACCCTCACAGGGGAGAATTTCTTCCTGATATTTAATCTAAACCTGTTCTCTTTGAGTTTAAAACCACTTCCCCTTGCCCCATCACTATCTGCACATGTGAAAAATGTTCCAACTTAATCAATCCCTGGTTCTGGAAATGAAGTACCAGCTTCTCTGGCACAGTTCAGAACACCAAAAGAATTAAGAAGCCTCCTACAAGTGGGGAAGAGAGTTTGAGCTACCAGCTGCCTTGAACATTTGTAGAGGAATACTTGGAGACTGGGTTGCAAATACACTGCTATTCACTTTCCAGCAGCCTGAAGTGTGTTTGGCAATATACAAGAGAGAACTGCTGTTGGTGTGAAACACCAACCAGAACAGGGCCTAATCCTACACATGGATGAATATGGCCATGCCAATTTACTGTTGTGCATCAGGTCCTATAAAGAATATGTCACTTGACTTACTTTCCCCACATAAAGAAAAAAAAGATAAGTTTAAGTCAACGCTTAGCTTTAGGCAGCATTTAGCTGTTGACCAGCACGGAAAAGACACGTAGATTTGTCATCACTGCCAAAGTGGTTTTCTACAGCAAGTGTTAATGCAAAATGAGACAAGAACTACTTATTTTGGTGCAGGCAAACTTCAGCATTTTCTGTGAGCCTGTTGGGTGAGGTCAGATTAAAAAAAAAAAAAAAAAAGAAAGAAAGAAAAAAGTTTGCTAAACTATAAATGCAATTAAAACCAAAGACGGTGCACTGGGGGTAGGTGTTATTCAGCGTGTTTGAGGGGGTGCCAGAATCTGGCTCTGAATAGTTTTGATTAACAAACCTGGGTCTGAATTGCTGGAGAACTGTTCATTTCGTTAAGCCATTATTCATGGCCTGTGACTGGTCATAAGTAATGTTCTGCATCCTGATGAGAGGATTGAAGCTTTCACTGGCATGATGAATGCCTGACAGCAGATAATGAATAGTGTACTTCCCTCACAATTCACAAGTGCTCCGGGGTTTCTGAATTGTAAACTACCAGGCCAACTCACTGAACAAGTACATTGAAATAACATTCCCAAAAGCAGCAGGATTTCAGCTCTTTCTCTATGGGGTAGAGTTTAATTTCCTTAAATCAAAGCAGTATAGGTCAAGCAGGTGTCCTAAGAGCTGCTTGTTGGTTTTGTCTCAGTCCCAGGAACCTTGCAAATACAACCCAACCCTTGAACCACAAATCCCTCCTCAGGGTGAGAGCTCAGGGCTCCCCACCAGGTCAAAACCCAACTCTCCCAAAAAGTACCATCCCTCCATGACTCTACCAGTCCCACTTGTAGCTGGAGCTGTTTAAATACTTGCAAACAACAACCCACATGGTCACATAAATAGCAGCCAATGGAAGCCCAAGTAATTCATTTATCAGTATATTGGACTGTCTTAATTATTTAACTATTCTGGTAAAAGCTAATGCATAAAGAACCTGAACAGTGTGTGGATCTTGCACAGGGCCTTCAGCCAAGGGGAAGATTCACTCTGTTCAAAGTCTCCCCTGCATGTAAATGGGATGGAGAATATTTCTTCTGCATGGAGCTGAGGGATGACCGGCCTGGGGCAAAGCATTGCAAGGAACACTTGGACCAACACACTGCCATGCTGTTTTCCAGCTTTATCACAGCCTCCAAATACCAGTCTGACTTGGACCCAGACAAAAATATATCCCTAACTGAACACAACACAAGTATGCAAGGAAAATATTTTGTTTACTGACCCAAGGGGAAGTGAAATGTAGGATGGCTGTCCTGTGAAGCCTGGAGAAAATCACCTGGGAACATCAAAATGCAGGTGCTGCAGCTGAACACTTGACAGACAGCCATGGGTAGAACACTTTACCCACAGCAGACAAGGGAAAAAATTGTTTGGCTTGAGATATTTGTACTTCACAGGCTGATCTCTCAACCAAGCTGAAGAAGCAATTAATTGAATTAACAGGGCATATCAGTCTCTGGAGCACTCAACACTGTTTCCGTGACAGGCCTGCTGCCCACACATCTTCATCTGAGAGTGCTGCACCTCTTTACTTCCACTCCAGCCACGTCTTTGCTGTGCATGACAGTCCTGGCACTCATTAAGTTGGTGGCTTGGGACAGGCTTTAGGTTGGGAATGGCTTCAGCGAGAATCTCAGTTCAGCGGGATCCTGCTGGGATGGCGAATCCAAAAATAAACAAGCAGAGGCTTCCCACTGACCCACTGACCCAGCATTGGTTATGTTTTCACACTTGGCACCTTTCTAACAAACGATTGCTCTGTGGTTGCATGAGGCGATCGTGCACGCTCCGTGAGCCCTTTGTGTCTGCTCACAGCGCTGAGCTCCCGCATCCCACTGATCCACACGGGGCTTCTCTTCCTGATGCCTAGGGGATAGCACCAGGAATTATGGACACTGCCTGTCATCCAGGAGGGGTACACAACCTGTCACACCACAGCCCTTCCTCTGCCTTTACCAAGTTGATTTTCAAGCCCTTAAAGGGTAGCTTTAGCCTCAGACGGGAGGGGAAGCAGACTGGGTAGTCCCAACCCTGCCAGAAATTGCCTGTGTAATTGCAGTCAAATTACTCTTTCTATGCTACAGTTTTCCACAGGAAATTATATTTCCTTTGACACTTAAAACTGTAGATTTTTATGCTGTGGGTCACTTCCTACTACTTTTTGTACAGAACTCAGCACAATGAAACTAGTTTTGACAGGATTACTGAATTATCTTGGTCTCGCAATAAAATATTTTTATTAAGCTCGATTTCATCCTGGTCATCCCACATCAGTGCTTCTTTCTGATGCTTAGACACTTCTGTTATTTGTAGATATTTATCAGGGAACATTTTTCATGGCCTTTTTACTGGAATAGAAATCCTACAGTGAAAAGTGGAGGATATAGCTCCAAACTATTGGTGGATGGCCACTGCCTCTGGCTTTGGGAATCACCAGAAACCAGACAAGCAGCAGCACCTGTGTTGCTTTACATATTCAGGAAAGCAAAGTTATATGGAGCCCCTGGTGCATTCAAAACTGGATTCTTTTTTATTACACAGGCAGCAAAAGAAACAATTGTAGAAGTCAAAAATACTATTTCTAAGGACAACCACAGAACTAATAAATAATCTCTGTTTTTCCAATATCTAAAACACCTTTTCCCAACAATGGTCACCAGGTTTCTTTGCAGCTCTCCAGCAACTGGGTGCTGAAGACTACCCTACATTTGGAATTCTGAGGGGAAAGACACTAGGATTGAAATGTCAAGAGTTGTTAATAGCTTTTCTTTCAAGGATTTCCTATTTCTTCCTCTTTCTGTAGTCCATTTTCCTTTCCTCTGCCTTACCATCTCCTCCATCTACACTTTCCCCTCATAGCTTGTGTACAGAATTCACAAATGCCTTTCATAAATCTGTCCTCTTTCCTTCACTCAAACCTCCCCACTTTGACTCTGATTTCTCCACTTCCAGCCACACACACCACACCACATCATGAAAAATGCTCTTTCACATTCCTGACACTCTCAGGTTCCACTAGCAGCCACGTGAATGAAATTTCAATTAGACAAATGGTGCGAGTGGAAGCGTCATAGCTCCAAAGGCTTCAAAGAGTGCCTGTGGTTTCCATGCCAGCATTTTTTGTGGTAGTCACTCACTGCTAGTAGGGTCTAGTATCAGCCTTAACCAACCAAGCCACTTCACTTTCCACAGCCAGCCCATAATTAAAAATGGTCAGTAGACTCTCGATGATGATGCAATGATGTGTTCTCAGGTGCTTCTCTAGGCATGAGACCAAAAGCCAAGTTACCATTTATGCAATTTGAAATGAAAGGCACGGAATTAGGCAGTGACTAGAATTTCTCATTGCAATTCTTAATCGTTTTGACTTTATTTTCCCAACAGTCAGCAGGTTTTTCCTGTGAGGAGTCCTTTAAAAAATAAATTAGATGGCTACTTACCATGACTATCAGTTGACTCAGATGACAGTACATTGCACTTACAAGACCTTTCGTGTTCCTCACTCCTTCTTTTCTGTTTCTCAATTAGGCCAGATTCTACTGCCTTTATTCATACTACTGCTTTTTTTCCATAGCTCACACTAATGATTTCAGGAGTGACTCCTGGAATAAATTACTGCTCCCATGTGCCAAGATGACCTGAAGACCTTGCCGAGGGCTGTTTCAGGCCTTCGTCAGGACTTTCTTATCCTGTTTCATCCTCCACAAAGCCAGGACTTTCTCACAGCTCATCAGGTGGTTCCCCCAGAATTGGCAAATACCTTCCCAAGTTTGCTGTGCCTCATGAGAAACCACACCTGTGTCACTAATGTGGCATGTATGGACCATTGCTCTTATTAACTCAGCAACCCCATTGTGGACCTATCACTAAGGAGGTATTTTTTGTCCTGTTTTATATGTGACAATGGTAAATGCCTCACTGAATCAGGTATTGCATGAACATTTCCCACATTTGGGGGATAAAACACAAGCTTTTAAAAATGGGTACCAGCAGTTGGAATGAGAACGCTGAACATTTGGAAGCATTTAAAAACATGAACCTCTAAGACTTATCAAAGCATCACGGACCCATCCTATTTCCCTCCAGTGGAAGTCCAGCCAACCCCTTTAAAGTGCTGTGAAATCCTCACTGGAGCTGGTGCACAGGGTAGAGATTAATTATGGAGCCTCTTGCAAATCAGCTGGCAACTACGTAAGCATAAATCATAGAGCAAAATCAATTGCTTCCGAATCATGTCTCAGAAAGAATTACCAAGAGCATGCACAAAGTGAAATCCCCAAAAGATAGGGAATGCCAGAGTTACGATCATGACCTAGTCTGGAAAGGACAAGCTGCTACACTTGATGCTACGTAGCCTCAGGGGAATGTGCAGTAACTGGTTACCCCAGTGCCCTATAAAATCTACTCTCAGGCTTTCCATGGCTGCTATTAATAGGAGTTATAAAGAGCCACGGAACCATAACACGAGATTAGCTGTTGGTATATCTGTTTCACAGATAAACTCTCTGACAACCAGTGAAACTGAAATGGAAACCAAGCCTCTACAGTATTGGCAGGAATGCTGCAGCAGGATACTGGAGAACAGAGTGCTCACAATGGGTAACCAGATAAGGGCAAAGCCACCTTTCATCCTGTTCCACTCTTGTGCTCAAGTGAAACAGCAGAACAATCAGAAGTGAAGCCCTGCTACTGTTGACATGTCCCACCTCTCATCACTCACCAACATCAAAAGGCTGCAGAATCATGGAATGGTTCAGGCTGGAAGGGACCTTTAAAAGTCACCTAGTCCAACCCCCCTGCCATGCACAGGGGTATCTTCAACCAGATCAGGTTGCTCAGAGCCCCATCCAACCTGACCTTAAATGTTTCCAGGGATGGGGCATCCACCACCTCTGTGTAGCATGAATGTGGTCTAAGGCTGCAGACAAACAGGTAGTTGCACTGCTTGAAATTGTTGATGCCTCCCAAATGGTTGTGTTTTGGCTCTGTACTATTGTTTCTGGAGTTTGAAAGATTCAGAGTAAACCCTGATCTCATCTAGGATGAATTCTTTGGGCTAAAGAACTTAACCTGTTTCCTTCAGTCACCTGGGTTTGACTGAGAGAGAGCTTTGTTACAAACCTTTCTGCCAGCTGATTCCCAGCAGCAACTCCCCTCCAGCTCTAAGAGGTTGAGGAGAGCACCTTAGGGCAGCAGGAGACTGTTTAAGCTTGACCAGATGAAGTAGAAGATGCAATGAGCACAGGAATAGGACACTTCACCAGACTTTTGACAAGGCAGAAACATTATTTGGTTGCTTGCCAAAAAAAAAAAAAAAATAAATAAATAAAAAAGAGCAGGCTGACTTGCAGAGGTGTAGCATTTGCAGTTAGGTAGAACTGGATGTGTCACTTGCAGGTCACCTGGTGATGAGCCCTCGGAGCCTTCCAGCTGTGGGTCACCAGCTGAATTCAACCCAGAACCGAAATTACAGCCAGGCATTTTAATTATATGTTTGCTTCCCTCTGGGTAGAACAATTTCCAGGCATTGCTTCTCCTGGGGGTGTCTGACATCTGGCACAGTCAGGCTTCATCTTAGTTGAGTTCCTTAATCAAAGTTTCTGGATTAGGAGTCTGCAGATATTTGGGATTAAACATAAATTGTTAATGTTAGTAAAAGACTCATTCACCTTGTCTTCAGCACTAATTTAGCCCAAGGTAAGGAACTGTATTTTCTATCATGTGCACAGTAAAAATCCCAGGAGAATAAAAAACTCACGAGAACTCATAATTTCCAACATTACTTTTTCCCCAAAAACCTTTATTAGGGAGAAAGAAGAGAGACAATTTCTGTTACAGTACTTGAAAGCCAGTTTCATGACTCTTTCTCAGATTGACAGTAATACTGATTCCACCCAAACAACTCAGCCTGAAACAGACAACTCATAATGTTAAAGTTCAGGACAGTTACAGTTGACTGAAAAAGGGACTCAGCATGGAAATTGTTGTACAACTTCTAAGTTATGACTTGCTGCCAGATCTGGAGATAAAACTAAAAGCAGCCATTCCTTCTGATTGATTTGGTTCTCTCTTATCCTTCTGTGAAATGACAATAGTAACATCTAAATTATAGCACTGGAGTTTTCTCATTTTTTTCCATGGGAATAAACGCATTGTATTCAAAGGCATGAAATCCTTGGGATTCACAGCACTCAGTGAAACCAAAAGTGATCAAACAAGCACGGGTTTGATAAATTCTGATATGCATATTCCAACACATATTCCAACAGGGGATATGCTGAGTTTTACTTGGGTAAAAGCAGAGTCCCAGCACACTTAAAGCTCAACTGTTTTCTCATCAGAATCTCTTCTGCCATAGCAAATAGGTCACTGTGTGGAAATCACAGCCACATTTTAGTAGATTGAGTTAACTTTATGAATGCATCATAAAATGGGAACTTCATAACTTCCTATTGACATTGTTTTACTGTTGCAATTTACCATTCTAATGGCACTATTTAGGAAACAATGACTGAGCTGCAATGAGATAATTAAGGAATAATGTCCATTACTTCTAAGTATACAAAGCAGTAAACAGCTGCCAAAAGTGATTAATAGTCGAGGTGAAGTTAAGACATTTAATCAATCTAATAAACCATTTATTGCAAGAATATAGCCGCTTACACTAAGTATGAGACATTTATCTTATTGATACAAACTGCAGTATTTTCCTTTCTTTAGGATGTAATATCATGAGACCTTGATTGTTCTCCCATTAAAGTCAAGGATAAAACTCCCATTGTCGGCCCAGGGTCAAGACTTCACAGAGCTGATACCAATGAAAATAAATGCTTCCTTTTAATGTAGAACAGTTCTGCTAAAAACATCCCTCTCCTCCCCACCCCCACACCCCCCCATTATAAAACATCCTGTGGCATTGAGAAAGGGGCACATTTTAGTAGCAAGGACAAATGTCAGAAGTCATGATGAAAACCTGGATCTCTTATTAGCTGGTGCTGCAATTCCCTGCTAAGTATTGTTTTGTCTGTACCTCCACCTCTGATCTGTGGCAGGGAGATGAAACTATTCCCTCGTTCCATGGGATTATTTAGGATTTAGCTCATGTAGCACACAAAGAAACATAGACAGAAGATACTGTACACACTTCAGAGCGTTCCTTAAGTAAAACCAGAAAGGATACAACATGGATTGCTCTTGATTCTGTAACATCCATCTCATAACAGGCACAGAAATGGGAGTGGTGGGGGTGGGAGAGGCTGATCCCATGCCCAGGGGAAGGGACCCCTTTGTGAGGTTACAGCAGTGCTGCCAGGACAAGAACAGCTGTGCTTCCTCAGCTTCCATTCTGCTTCCCACTGCCCTGCAAGAATATGGACTTTCTACAGCTCCTCGTGTGCTGCCAGTATCCTGCTTTTTTGCTCTCCACCTTAGGCTGGAGGGGTAGGAAGCTGCATGGCAGCAGCAAAGGGACAAGCACGGGGAGAGACAGCCCCTCCTGGCACATCCTCTCACCCTACTTCCCTCTTATGTATCACCACAGCAGCTCCCCCTCTAAACAGAAGCAATTACCAAATTCCTGATGAAGATGAACACACAGTGAGTGAGCTGTTGGGCCGGAGTTTTACAACATGAGTTACAGAAACAATCCTACCAGCATCGAAATCACACAGACCACATTGGCTCAAGGTGAACATTGTATTTGTCAAGCCTTGCAAAACGTGCTTTTCATCTGACAAGATGCTTCTGTCTCCTCATCCCTGCATAGAAAAGAGGCATTGGAATGCGTGTTCTCCAACCACACATCACAATTTCCCTTTCCCTGCAAAGAAGTGGAAGGTGTTCTTAGTGCTGGATGACTCCTGAACCTGCTCTGAAGCAATTCTTTTGTCTTAATGTTAGCAGGAAGCTTCTTTGGGTTTACCCAAATATAAATATTGATACAGAAACTCATACCAGATAATAACAGAGGTATGAATTTATTGTTTCAGCAAAAGCTCCTATGCAAATTAACCCTCAGATAATTAAAAATGCCTGCAGTGCCTGGGCGGGTAAAAGATCAAGCACTTGCAGGGTTACAACACAACCAGCGCTGCGATAAAGCCGCATAATAGCTCAGGAGCAGCAGCTCCCAGCCTTCACAGGCAGCAGGGCTAATTCCACCAGCCAACATGTACCAACTCCTGCTCCTCTGTGCCCGATCCGGCCTGTGAGGGATTGTTTGTAACTGCAGGACTTGTCTGGAGAAGCCAAAGCCAAGGAGCAGGTTGGAACTTGCACGGTTGGATACAATGCAAGCAGTGGCATCGCGCTCACTCCCCGTGCAAGTGTTTGTCATAAGAGTAGGACAGGAAAACCTAAAATACGAGTCCCAGAAACCTGCAATACAGGTATCTCTGCCTGTGCTGCTCTGTAGGGAGTGTTAGTTTTGGAGGCAGAAAGCACAGGTAGATTTGGAATGACTTTTTCTACGCTGGAAAAAACACAATGATTTGAAGGCTCACAGCAAAATGTTTAAATCTGTTGACTGCAGGAATGAAACAAGGCCCGTGAGCTGTTAAGTCATTTTCTCCAGAAACTGGATGTGGCACTGCTGCAGAACAGAAATTCCTCGAGGCTGGGCCCATAGCCTTCTTCCAGAGCAAGGAAGAGCTGTGACAAAAACAGATGCTTAAATTGCTGGAATTAAACACATTGGTCATTTCTACAGCCCAGCCTGGAAAGGAATTGTAGAATCCCAGAGAGGCTGGGGTTGGAAGGCACCTTACAGATCATGCAGTTCCAACCCTCTGCCATGGGCAGGGACACCTTCCACTATCCCAGGTTACTCCAAGCCCCATCCAGCCTGGGCTTGGACATTTCCAGACAGAGAAGTCAATGGCAGGGTTTTGTTATTGTTGAGTAAAACTGTACATAGATAAATTTATAAATATTTTGTTAATGCAAATGGTCAGTGGTTTCCTCTTTTAGTGCAAAAAGAAGGTAGTTGTAACCAATATTACTAAAATTCATGTTGCCTGGGTCTATGCTTGCTACAGAAGGGTTTTCCCTATTTATTTAATTAATTTTAAAATTATACCTATCTTTAGTGCAGCAAGATTACAATAGAGTCTTGAATATACATTAGATTTTTTTTTTTCCTAAGAGGCAAAGGAGGTTACAATTCCTTATTTATGTTAAATACAGCACCATTCTTTTTTAAAGGTTTTCTCTTGGTTTTACACTCTGGCAGTCCCACAAGAGCCATTATTTGGGGTGGGTTTCCCCATGTACTTTCCCCACCATCCAGCCCAAGGCCCTTGGCAGGTACCGAGGAGGGTGGGAGCAGGACAGGTACACCACAGTTTATATCCTCATGCACCAGCAAACAGCAGCACTGGGAATTCCTGGAGAGCCAGACATGCCTTTTAGGAAAAGGACAGAGGGTATTAGCTCTGAGAGAAGCAGCCAGGCCTGCCATCGGTACCTTTGGAGTACAAGAGGGACATGGAGCTCCTGGGGTGGGTCCAGCAGAGGCTACAAGGGAGATTAATGGACTGGGGCATCTCTCTTATGAGGAAAAGCTGAAAGAGCTGGGGCTGTTCAGCCTTGAGAGGATACACTGAGAGGGGACCTCATCAATGTCTGTCAGCATCTGCTGAGGATGGGCTGAGAGCATGGACCCTGCTCTGTGGGATCCAGCAGTGCCACCAGAGGAATGGGCAGGAACTGACCCCAGGAAATTCCCCCTGGATCCCAGGAAATTCCTCCTTCTCTGGAGGAAGAACCTGTGCAGTGAGTGAGCCCTGAAGAGGTTGCCCAGAGAGGGTGTGGAGTCTCCCTCCCTGGGGATATTCCACAGCCACCTGGACACAATCCTGTGCCGTGTGCTCGGGATGGCCCTGCTGGGCTCCCTGCCGGAGCAGGGATGTGGGACCAGATGACCCAATGTGGTCACGTCCAAATGGAGTGAGTCTGTGATCTGAGCTACACACTTGACTCTGAGAAAGACACCTTACAGTCACCTGTAAAAATACTTCACACATCTTCCATCAGATGGTTTATACCTGTTCATGAAACCATTAATATTCATGTTCAGAGAAGGTGTTTCTGGAGCCCCAGGAGCAGCTGAGGGAGCTGGGAAAGGGGCTCAGACTGGAGAAAAGGAGGCTCAGGGGGTATTTCTGGCTCTGCACAACTCCCTGCCAGGAGGGGACAGCCAGAGGGGGACTGGGCTCTGCTCCCAGGGAACACGGACTGGAGGAGAGGGAACGGCCTCAGGCTGGGCCAGGGCAGGTTTAGGTTGGACATCAGGAAGAATTCCTTCACAGAAAAGTTGATTAGACATTAGAGATCAGAAATAACACGTAAGGTGGTGGAATCACCGTCCCTGAAGGTGCTTAAGGAAATCCGGCACGGGGCACCCAGTGGCTGACACAGTGGCGCCGGCCCACAGGTCGAACTGGCTGATCCCACAGCTCTTTTCCCACCCAAACAATTCCGACTCCGTGATTTATTTTTTCCCGCGCAGCCCAAGGCGGGAAATGGCGGCCGGGCCCGCCCCACGCCCTCACGGCTCCGTGGCCCCGCCCTCCGCTCTAAGTCCCGCCC